>NW_027670166.1:0-71044 GCF_964188305.1 Podarcis bocagei
TCAGAATTTTGCTGAAATTCTGACCGCGCGGCTTAGGGATTTTTTCAAAACAAGTTGTTCAGAGCTCGAGGGCTCATTCTGTTTCAATGCTAAAAACCCATCTGTTTCCACCGAAAAACCTCTCAGGGGATCTTTTGCAACACTTTGGCACCATTTTTGAGTGACTTGCAGAACGTCAGAATTTTGCTGAAATTGTGACCGCGCACCTTAGGGATTTTTTCAAAAAAAAGTTGTTCAGACCTCGAGGGCTGATTCTGTTTCAATGCTAAAAACCCATCTGTTTCCACCGAAAAACCTCTCAGGGGATCGTTTGCAACACTTTGGCACCATTTTTGAGTGAATTGCAGAACGTCAGATTTTTGCTGAAATTGTGACCGCGCGGCTTAGGGATTTTTTTAAAAAAAAGTTTTTACGCAAGTTCGGATGTGGAGAGCTAATTCTGTTTCCAATGATAAAAATCCATCTGTTTCTACCGAAAAACCTCTCAGGGGATCGTTTGCAACACTTTGGCACCTTTTTTGAGTGAATTGCAGAACGTCAGAATTTTGCTGAAATTGTGACCGCGCGGCTTAGGGATTTTTTCAAAAAAAAGTTGTTCAGACCTCGAGGGCTCATTCTGTTTCAATGCTAAAAACCCATCTGTTTACACCGAAAAACCTCTCAGGGGATCGTTTGCAACACTTTGGCACCATTTTTGAGTGAATTGCAGAACGTCAGATTTTTGCTGAAATTGTGACCGCGCGGCTTAGGGATTTTTTTAAAAAAAGTTGTTCAGACCTCGAGGGCTCATTCTGTTTCAATGCTAAAAACCCATCTGTTTCCACCGAAAAACATCTCAGGGGATCGTTTGCAACACTTTGGCACCATTTTTGAGTGAATTGCAGAACGTCAGATTTTTGCTGAAATTGTGACCGTGCAGCTTAGGGATTTTTTCAAAAAAAAGTTTTTCCGCAAGTTCAGATGTGGAGAGCTAATTCTGTTTCCAATGATAAAAACCCATCTGTTTCCACCGAAAAACCTCTCAGGGGATCGTTTGCAACACTTTGGCACCATTTTTGAGTGAATTGCAGAACGTCAGATTTTTGCTGAAATTGTGACCGCGCAGCTTAGGGATTTTTTCAAAAAAAAGTTGTTCAGACCTCGAGCGCTTATTCTGTTTCAATGCTAAAAACCCATCTGTTTCCACCGAAAAACCTCTCAGGGGATCGTTAGCAACACTTTGGCACCATTTTTGAGTGAATTGCAGAACGTCAGATTTTTGCTGAAATTGTGACCGCGCGGCTTAGGGATTTTTTCAAAAAAAAGTTTTTCCGCAAGTTCAGATGTGGAGAGCTAATTCTGTTTCCAATGATAAAAACCCATCTGTTTCCACCGAAAAACCTCTCAGGGGATCGTTTGCAACACTTTGGCACCATTTTTGAGTGAATTGCAGAACGTCAGATTTTTGATGAAATTGTGACCACGCGGCTTAGGGATTTTTTCAAAAAAAAGTTGTTCAGACCTCGAGGGCTTATTCTGTTTCAATGATAAAAACCCATCTGTTTCCACCGAAAAACTTCTCATGGGATCGTTTGCAACACTTTGGCACCATTTTTGAGTGAATTGCAGAACGTCAGATTTTTGCTGAAATTGTGACCGCGCACCTTAGGGATTTTTTCAAAAAAAAGTATTTCCGCAAGTTCAGACGTGGAGAGCTAAATCTGTTTCCATGATAAAAATCCATCTGTTTCCACCGAAAATCCTGTCAGGGGATCGTTTGCAACACTTTGGCACCATTTTTGAGTGAATTGCAGAACGTCAGATTTTTGCTGAAATTGTGACCGCGCAGCTTAGGGATTTTTTCAAAAAAAAGTTTTTCCGCAAGTTCAGATGTGGAGAGCTAATTCTGTTTCCAATGATAAAAACCCATCTGTTTCCACCGAAAAACCGCTCAGGGGATCGTTTGCAACACTTTGGCACCATTTTTGAGTGAATTGCAGAATGTCAGATTTTTGCTGAAATTGTGACCGCGCACCTTAGTGATTTTTTTTAAAAAAAGTTTTTCCACAAGTTCAGACGTGGAGAGCTAATTCTGTTTCCAATGATAAAAATCCATCTGTTTCCACCGAGAAACCCCTCAGGGGATTGTTTGCAACACTTTGGCACCATTTTTGAGTGAATTGCAGAACGTCAGAATTTTGCTGAAATTGTGACCGCGCGGCTTAGGGATTTTTTCAAAAAAAAGTTGTTCAGACCTCGAGGGCTGATTCTGTTTCAATGCTAAAAACCCATCTGTTTCCACCGAAAAACCTCTCAGGGGATCGTTTGCAACACTTTGGCACCATTTTTGAGTGAATTGCAGAACGTCAGATTTTTGCTGAAATTGTGACCGCGCGGCTTAGGGATTTTTTCAAAAAAAAGTTTTTACGCAAGTTCAGATGTGGAGAGCTAATTCTGTTTCCAATGATAAAAACCCATCTGTTTCCACCGAAAAACCTCTCAGGGGATCGTTTGCAACACTTTGGCACCATTTTTGAGTGAATTGCAGAACGTCAGATTTTTGCTGAAATTGTGACCGCGCAGCTTAGGGATTTTTTTTAAAAAAAGTTGTTTAGACCTCGAGGGCTTATTCTGTTTCAATGCTAAAAACCCATCTGTTTCCACCGAAAAACCTCTCAGGGGATCGTTTGCAACACTTTGGCACCATTTTTGAGTGAATTGCAGAACGTCAGATTTTTGCTGAAATTGTGACCGCGCAGCTTAGGGATTTTTTCAAAAAAAAGTTTTTCCGCAAGTTCAGATGTGGAGAGCTAATTCTGTTTCAATGCTAAAAACCCATCTGTTTCCACCGAAAAACCTCTCAGGGGATCGTTTGCAACACTTTGGCACCATTTTTGAGTGAATTGCAGAACGTCAGATTTTTGCTGAAATTGTGACCGCGCAGCTTAGGGATTATTTTTAAAAAAAGTTGTTCAGACCTCGAGGGCTTATTCTGTTTCAATGCTAAAAACCCATCTGTTTCCACCGAAAAACCTCTCATGGGATCTTTTGCAACACTTTGGCACCATTTTTGAGTGAATTGCAGAACGTCAGATTTTTGCTGAAATTGTGACCGCGCACCTTAGGGATTTTTTTTAAAAAAAGTTTTTCCACAAGTTCAGACGTGGAGAGCTAATTCTGTTTCCAATGATAAAAACCCATCTGTTTCCACCGAAAAACCCCTCAGGGGATCGTTTGCAACACTTTGGCACCATTTTTGAGTGAATTGCAGAACGTCAGAATTTTGCTGAAATTGTGACCGCGCGGCTTAGGGATTTTTTCAAAAAAAAGTTGTTCAGACCTCGAGGGCTGATTCTGTTTCAATGCTAAAAACCCATCTGTTTCCACCGAAAAACCTCTCAGGGGATCGTTTGCAACACTTTGGCACCATTTTTGAGTGAATTGCAGAACGTCAGATTTTTGCTTAAATTGTGGCTTAGGGATTTTTTCAAAAAAAAGTTTTTACGCAAGTTCAGATGTGGAGAGCTAATTCTGTTTCCAATGATAAAAACCCACCTGTTTCCACCGAAAAACCTCTCAGGGGATCGTTTGCAACACTTTGGCACCATTTTTGAGTGAATTGCAGAACGTCAGATTTTTGCTGAAATTGTGACCGCGCACCTTAGGGATTTTTTCAAAAAAAAGTTTTTCCGCAAGTTCAGATGTGGAGAGCTAATTCTGTTTCCAATGATAAAAACCCATCTGTTTCCACCGAAAAACCTCTCAGGGGATCGTTTGCAACACTTTGGCACCATTTTTGAGTGAATTGCAGAACGTCAGATTTTTGCTGAAATTGTGACCGCGCAGCTTAGGGATTTTTTTAAAAAAAAGTTGTTCAGACCTCGAGCGCTTATTCTGTTTCAATGCTAAAAACCCATCTGTTTCCACCGAAAAACCTCTCAGGGGATCGTTTGCAACACTTTGGCACCATTTTTGAGTGAATTGCAGAACGTCAGATTTTTGCTGAAATTGTGACCGCGCGGCTTAGGGATTTTTTCAAAAAAAAGTTTTTCCGCAAGTTCAGATGTGGAGAGCTAATTCTGTTTCCAATGATAAAAATCAACCTGTTTCCACCGAAAATCCTGTCAGGGGATCGTTTGCAACACTTTGGCACCATTTTTGAGTGAATTGCAGAACGTCAGATTTTTGCTGAAATTGTGACCACGCGGCTTAGGGATTTTTTCAAAAAAAAGTTGTTCAGACCTCGAGGGCTTATTCTGTTTCAATGATAAAAACCCATCTGTTTCCACCGAAAAACTTCTCATGGGATCGTTTGCAACTCTTTGGCACCATTTTTGAGTGAATTGCAAAACGTCAGATTTTTGCTGAAATTGTGACCGCGCACCTTAGGGATTTTTTCAAAAAAAAGTTTTTCCGCAAGTTCAGACGTGGAGAGCTAATTCTGTTTCCAATGATAAAAATCCATCTGTTTCCACCGAAAAAACCCTCAGGGGATCATTTGCAACACTTTGGCACCATTTTTGAGTGAATTGCAGAACGTCAGAATTTTGCTGAAATTCTGACCGCGCGGCTTAGGGATTTTTTCAAAAAAAAGTATTTCCGCAAGTTCAGACGTTGAGAGCTAAATCTGTTTCCATGATAAAAATCCATTTGTTTCCACCGAAAATCCTGTCAGGGGATCGTTTGCAACACTTTGGCACCATTTTTGAGTGAATTGCAGAACGTCAGATTTTTGCTGAAATTGTGACCGCGCACCTTAGGGATTTTTTCAAAAAAAAGTTTTTCCGCAAGTTCAGATGTGGAGAGCTAATTCTGTTTCCAATGATAAAAACCCATCTGTTTCCACCGAAAAACCTCTCAGGGGATCGTTTGCAACACTTTGGCACCATTTTTGAGTGAATTGCAGAACGTCAGATTTTTGCTGAAATTGTGACCGCGTAGCTTCGAGATTTTTTCAAAAAAAAGTTGTTCAGACCTCGAGGGCTTATTCTGTTTCAATGCTAAAAACCCATCTGTTTCCACCGAAAAACCTCTTAGGGGATCGTTTGCAACACTTTGGCACCATTTTTGAGTGAATTGCAGAACGTCAGATTTTTGCTGAAATTGTGACCGCGCGGCTTAGGGATTTTTTCAAAAAAAAGTTTTTCCGCAAGTTCAGATGTGGAGAGCTAATTCTGTTTCCAATGATAAAAATCAACCTGTTTCCACCGAAAATCCTGTCAGGGGATCGTTTGCAACACTTTGGCACCATTTTTGAGTGAATTGCAGAACGTCAGATTTTTGCTGAAATTGTGACCACGCGGCTTAGGGATTTTTTCAAAAAAAAGTTGTTCAGACCTCGAGGGCTTATTCTGTTTCAATGATAAAAACCCATCTGTTTCCACCGAAAAACTTCTCATGGGATCGTTTGCAACACTTTGGCACCATTTTTGAGTGAATTGCAGAACGTCAGATTTTTGCTGAAATTGTGACCGCGCACCTTAGGGATTTTTTCAAAAAAAAGTTTTTCCGCAAGTTCAGATGTGGAGAGCTAATTCTGTTTCCAATGATAAAAATCCATCTGTTTCCACCGAAAAAACCCTCAGGGGATCGTTTGCAACACTTTGGCACCATTTTTGAGTGAATTGCAGAACGTCAGAATTTTGCTGAAATTCTGACCGCGCGGCTTAGGGATTTTTTCAAAAAAAAGTATTTCCGCAAGTTCAGACGTGGAGAGCTAAATCTGTTTCCATGATAAAAATCCATCTGTTTCCACCGAAAATCCTGTCAGGGGATCGTTTGCAACACTTTGGCACCATTTTTGAGTGAATTGCAGAACGTCAGATTTTTGCTGAAATTGTGACCGCGCAGCTTAGGGATTTTTTCAAAAAAAAGTATTTCCGCAAGTTCAGATGTGGAGAGCTAATTCTGTTTCCAATGATAAAAACCCATCTGTTTCCACCGAAAAACCTCTCAGGGGATCGTTTGCAACACTTTGGCACCATTTTTGAGTGAATTGCAGAACGTCAGATTTTTGCTGAAATTGTGACCGCGCAGCTTAGGGATTTTTTTTAAAAAAAGTTGTTCAGACCTCGAGGGTTTATTCTGTTTCAATGCTAAAAACCCATCTGTTTCCACCGAAAAACCTCTCAGGGGATCGTTTGCAACACTTTGGCACCATTTTTGAGTGAATTGCAGAACGTCAGATTTTTGCTGAAATTGTGACCGCGCAGCTTATGGATTTTTTCAAAAAAAAGTTTTCCCGCAAGTTCAGATCTGGAGAGCTAATTCTGTTTCCAATGATAAAAATCAACCTGTTTCCACCGAAAATCCTGTCAGGGGATCGTTTGCAACACTTTGGCACCATTTTTGAGTGAATTGCAGAACGTCAGAATTTTGCTGAAATTGTGACCGCGCGGCTTAGGGATTTTTTTAAAAAAAAGTTGTTCAGACCTCGAGGGCTCATTCTGTTTCAATGATAAAAACCCATCTCTTTCCACCGAAAAACTTCTCATGGGATCGTTTGCAACACTTTGGCACCATTTTTGAGTGAATTGCAGAACGTCAGATTTTTGCTGAAATTGTGACCGCGCACCTTAGGGATTTTTTTAAAAAAAAGTTTTTCCACAAGTTCAGACGTGGAGAGCTAATTCTGTTTCCAATGATAAAAATCCATCTGTTTCCACCGAAAAACCCCTCAGGGGATCGTTTGCAACACTTTGGCACCATTTTTGAGTGAATTGCAGAACGTCAGAATTTTGCTGAAATTCTGACCGCGCGGCTTAGGGATTTTTTCAAAACAAGTTGTTCAGAGCTCGAGGGCTCATTCTGTTTCAATGCTAAAAACCCATCTGTTTCCACCGAAAAACCTCTCAGGGGATCTTTTGCAACACTTTGGCACCATTTTTGAGTGACTTGCAGAACGTCAGAATTTTGCTGAAATTGTGACCGCGCACCTTAGGGATTTTTTCAAAAAAAAGTTGTTCAGACCTCGAGGGCTGATTCTGTTTCAATGCTAAAAACCCATCTGTTTCCACCGAAAAACCTCTCAGGGGATCGTTTGCAACACTTTGGCACCATTTTTGAGTGAATTGCAGAACGTCAGATTTTTGCTGAAATTGTGACCGCGCGGCTTAGGGATTTTTTTTAAAAAAAGTTTTTACGCAAGTTCGGATGTGGAGAGCTAATTCTGTTTCCAATGATAAAAATCCATCTGTTTCTACCGAAAAACCTCTCAGGGGATCGTTTGCAACACTTTGGCACCTTTTTTGAGTGAATTGCAGAACGTCAGAATTTTGCTGAAATTGTGACCGCGCGGCTTAGGGATTTTTTCAAAAAAAAGTTGTTCAGACCTCGAGGGCTCATTCTGTTTCAATGCTAAAAACCCATCTGTTTACACCGAAAAACCTCTCAGGGGATCGTTTGCAACACTTTGGCACCATTTTTGAGTGAATTGCAGAACGTCAGATTTTTGCTGAAATTGTGACCGCGCGGCTTAGGGATTTTTTTTTAAAAAAGTTGTTCAGACCTCGAGGGCTCATTCTGTTTCAATGCTAAAAACCCATCTGTTTCCACCGAAAAACATCTCAGGGGATCGTTTGCAACACTTTGGCACCATTTTTGAGTGAATTGCAGAACGTCAGATTTTTGCTGAAATTGTGACCGTGCAGCTTAGGGATTTTTTCAAAAAAAAGTTTTTCCGCAAGTTCAGATGTGGAGAGCTAATTCTGTTTCCAATGATAAAAACCCATCTGTTTCCACCGAAAAACCTCTCAGGGGATCGTTTGCAACACTTTGGCACCATTTTTGAGTGAATTGCAGAACGTCAGATTTTTGCTGAAATTGTGACCGCGCAGCTTAGGGATTTTTTCAAAAAAAAGTTGTTCAGACCTCGAGCGCTTATTCTGTTTCAATGCTAAAAACCCATCTGTTTCCACCGAAAAACCTCTCAGGGGATCGTTAGCAACACTTTGGCACCATTTTTGAGTGAATTGCAGAACGTCAGATTTTTGCTGAAATTGTGACCGCGCGGCTTAGGGATTTTTTCAAAAAAAAGTTTTTCCGCAAGTTCAGATGTGGAGAGCTAATTCTGTTTCCAATGATAAAAACCCATCTGTTTCCACCGAAAAACCTCTCAGGGGATCGTTTGCAACACTTTGGCACCATTTTTGAGTGAATTGCAGAACGTCAGATTTTTGATGAAATTGTGACCACGCGGCTTAGGGATTTTTTCAAAAAAAAGTTGTTCAGACCTCGAGGGCTTATTCTGTTTCAATGATAAAAACCCATCTGTTTCCACCGAAAAACTTCTCATGGGATCGTTTGCAACACTTTGGCACCATTTTTGAGTGAATTGCAGAACGTCAGATTTTTGCTGAAATTGTGACCGCGCACCTTAGGGATTTTTTCAAAAAAAAGTTTTTCCGCAAGTTCAGATGTGGAGAGCTAATTCTGTTTCCAATGATAAAAATCCATCTGTTTCCACCGAAAAAACCCTCAGGGGATCGTTTGCAACACTTTGGCACCATTTTTGAGTGAATTGCAGAACGTCAGAATTTTGCTGAAATTCTGACCGCGCGGCTTAGGGATTTTTTCAAAAAAAAGTATTTCCGCAAGTTCAGACGTGGAGAGCTAAATCTGTTTCCATGATAAAAATCCATCTGTTTCCACCGAAAATCCTGTCAGGGGATCGTTTGCAACACTTTGGCACCATTTTTGAGTGAATTGCAGAACGTCAGATTTTTGCTGAAATTGTGACCGCGCAGCTTAGGGATTTTTTCAAAAAAAAGTTTTTCCGCAAGTTCAGATGTGGAGAGCTAATTCTGTTTCCAATGATAAAAACCCATCTGTTTCCACCGAAAAACCGCTCAGGGGATCGTTTGCAACACTTTGGCACCATTTTTGAGTGAATTGCAGAATGTCAGATTTTTGCTGAAATTGTGACCGCGCACCTTAGGGATTTTTTTTAAAAAAAGTTTTTCCACAAGTTCAGACGTGGAGAGCTAATTCTGTTTCCAATGATAAAAATCCATCTGTTTCCACCGAAAAACCCCTCAGGGGATCGTTTGCAACACTTTGGCACCATTTTTGAGTGAATTGCAGAACGTCAGAATTTTGCTGAAATTGTGACCGCGCGGCTTAGGGATTTTTTCAAAAAAAAGTTGTTCAGACCTCGAGGGCTGATTCTGTTTCAATGCTAAAAACCCATCTGTTTCCACCGAAAAACCTCTCAGGGGATCGTTTGCAACACTTTGGCGCCATTTTTGAGTGAATTGCAGAACGTCAGATTTTTGCTGAAATTGTGACCGCGCGGCTTAGGGATTTTTTCAAAAAAAAGTTTTTACGCAAGTTCAGATGTGGAGAGCTAATTCTGTTTCCAATGATAAAAACCCATCTCTTTCCACCGAAAAACCTCTCAGGGGATCGTTTGCAACACTTTGGCACCATTTTTGAGTGAATTGCAGAACGTCAGATTTTTGCTGAAATTGTGACCGCGCAGCTTAGGGATTTTTTTTAAAAAAAGTTGTTTAGACCTCGAGGGCTTATTCTGTTTCAATGCTAAAAACCCATCTGTTTCCACCGAAAAACCTCTCAGGGGATCGTTTGCAACACTTTGGCACCATTTTTGAGTGAATTGCAGAACGTCAGATTTTTGCTGAAATTGTGACCGCGCAGCTTAGGGATTTTTTCAAAAAAAAGTTTTTCCGCAAGTTCAGATGTGGAGAGCTAATTCTGTTTCAATGCTAAAAACCCATCTGTTTCCACCGAAAAACCTCTCAGGGGATCGTTTGCAACACTTTGGCACCATTTTTGAGTGAATTGCAGAACGTCAGATTTTTGCTGAAATTGTGACCGCGCAGCTTAGGGATTTTTTCAAAAAAAAGTTTTTCCGCAAGTTCAGATGTGGAGAGCTAATTCTGTTTCCAATGATAAAAACCCATCTGTTTCCACCGAAAAACCTCTCATGGGATCTTTTGCAACACTTTGGCACCATTTTTGAGTGAATTGCAGAACGTCAGATTTTTGCTGAAATTGTGACCGCGCAGCTTAGGGATTTTTTCAAAAAAAAGTTTTTCCGCAAGTTCAGATGTGGAGAGCTAATTCTGTTTCCAATGATAAAAACCCATCTGTTTCCACCGAAAAACCGCTCAGGGGATCGTTTGCAACACTTTGGCACCATTTTTGAGTGAATTGCAGAACGTCAGAATTTTGCTGAAATTCTGACCGCGCGGCTTAGGGATTTTTTCAAAAAAAAGTTGTTCAGACCTCGAGGGCTTATTCTGTTTCAATGATAAAAACCCATCTGTTTCCACCGAAAAACTTCTCATGGGATCGTTTGCAACACTTTGGCACCATTTTTGAGTGAATTGCAGAACGTCAGATTTTTGCTGAAATTGTGACCGCGCACCTTAGGGATTTTTTCAAAAAAAAGTTTTTCCGCAAGTTCAGACGTGGAGAGCTAATTCTGTTTCCAATGATAAAAATCCATCTGTTTCCACCGAAAAAACCCTCAGGGGATCGTTTGCAACACTTTGGCACCATTTTTGAGTGAATTGCAGAACGTCATAATTTTGCTGAAATTCTGTCCACGCGGCTTAGGGATTTTTTCAAAAAAAAGTATTTCCGCAAGTTCAGACGTGGGAGAGCTAAATCTGTTTCCATGATAAAAATCCATCTGTTTCCACCGAAAATCCTGTCAGGGGATCGTTTGCAACACTTTGGCACCATTTTTGAGTGAATTGCAGAACGTCAGTGTCACGGGCTGCCTCTGGTCTCAGCTCACAAAAGACCAACGCCAAGCTCTTCTTATATACAAGGATGTTTATTGCAGTTCATTATTGGTTCCACAACCGAGGCGTGCAGCCCCGAGTGTCTAACGTCAGACATTTGAAGTCCCCTCTGACTCGGTCCCGCCCCTGCACCAACTTATGAGGCTTGTGCTAGACCACCGCTTCCTGTCTTTCCTTTTCCGCAGGGTCTTTCTGCCCCCCTGGGTCCCTTCCCTCCTGCTCTCTCCCGAAGCGGATTCCTGAGATGCCTGTTCCCCCCTCCTTCGTGCTTTGGGGCTGGGCTCCTCCTCCGGGCTTTCTCCATTTCCGCGCGCCTCCACATTTGAACTTGGCGCGCGCTCGCTACCCCTGACCTTCCTTTTGACACTGACACTACTCCCTGTACTACTCTCCCCCTCTTCCGGCAGGACGTTCTCCCCAGATCTCCTTCCCCTGTCTCTTTCCTGCTCCGCTCCGTGTGTAACACTGGGAACCCCCCTCTCTTCCCTTCGTTCCTGCTGGGAAGCCGGCCCCGATCTCCCACTCCCGCTCGGGGTTTCCCTGCTGCTTCCCTGCTCCTGGCAGGTCCCCCCTGTGACCCCCCTTGTCCTGACTAGGGGCGCCCCCTCCTGAGAATCCTCCAATTCACTTGAGAGACTCATGGAAGATCTCAAGTCATTGTCATCCTCTTCCTCACTGTCCTGGGATTCTTCCTCGTCGCTCTCCGTCTCCTCCCTCACCTGTGCCTCTGTCTCTGAACCCCTGACATCCATCCCCCCCTCGAAGCCCCCCCTTCCCCCCTCCCGCTGCTCGGGCGCAGGTTCCGGGGGCTCCGTCGTTGCGGAGGTCGCTGCCGGACACAGGTCGTCGACGTCGATCTCCTCTGCTTCCAGTTCATTGTTTGTGTACTCGAACCCATTGTCCTCTCCCAACATGTTCACGTCCTCCCCTCCCCCTGTTGCCTGGGTGGGGTCTGCTTGCCAAGGACCCACCCGCTACCTCATGCGCCAGTCCTCTTCTGGTTGGTCGTCCCACCAGTAAGAAGGGTCGGTGTCCACCCCCGAACATGATCCCCTTGGAGGGCTCGACTCTGGCGTCGTCTCCTCTGCGGAGGAGAACCCTCGGAAGGTGCTGGCGGAAAGTGTGGGCATAAAAAGCCAATCGTCGAAAAACTGTGCTGGCATGGGCCTGTGTGGGAAAAGGGCATGGAACTCGTCCTTGAGGAGGGGTTCGTCCAAAGCGTAGTCTGGCACCCAACTGTTGGTGCTGGCCGGGGCGCCCTCCCTGGCGAGAAAATATTCTACTCCCTCTTCCCCCCATCTTGAGTCCAGAATCTCTGTGACCTCGTTGACTGGTTCGTCCTTAGGTGACCTCCCCCTCTTGGGCGACTCCCTGCTTGGTTCTGGTGCCGTCCCTGACTCCTGAAATCTGTGTGGGGCCTTGTAGGGGGTGAGCATCGACCTATGAAAGACCAGGTGCATTCTGGAACCCTCGGGGAGGGCCAATCGAAACGCTATGGGATTGATCCTGGCCTCAACTTGGTACGGCCCTAGTTGCCTGTGTCCTAGCTTCTTTTTAGCTAACGACTTGGCCGGCACCGCTTGGGCCGCTAACCATACCCAGTCTCCCACCTGGATGTCTTCCCCCTCCCTCCTGTGTTTGTCCGCCTGCACCTTATAGGCTTGTTTAGCTAGCTCTAAATGTCTCCGTAGCTCGTCGTGCACCTCTTGCAATTCTGCTGCGAAATGGTCGGCTTCCTGTGGCTCCCCCTCCCCCGTCGTTACGAGCCCCGGGAAGGTTCTGGGATGCCTTCCATTGTTAGCGAAGAACGGCGTCACCCCCGTGGACGCGTGCTTCGTGTTGTTGTAGGCAAACTCAGCCATCGGCAGGTAATCCACCCAAGCCGCGGGTCGCTGATTGGCGTAACATCTCAGGTACTGCTGCATGATCGCGTTGACCCTCTCTGCTTGGCCGTTGGTCTGCGGATGTCTCGCCGACGACAGGTTGATTTTGACGTGCAGGATCCCTAGGAGCTTCCGCCAGAAACTGGACACAAACTGGCGCCCCCTGTCGGACAGAATGGACCGTGGCAACCCATGCACCTTGAACACGTGGTCGATGAACAGTTTGGCTGTCTGCTCCGCTGTCGCCACCTTCGCGCAAGGAATGAAATGCGCCATCTTGGTGAACAGGTCTACAACCACAAGCACCACCGTCTTGCCTCGCGAACTGGGCAGATCAGTGACAAAGTCCAGCGCCACCCTCTCCCACGGTTGCAGTGGCGTTTCCAGCGTTTCCAGCAGTCCCGCTGGCTTCTGGTGCACTGGCTTGGACCTTTGGCACGTGTCACACCTGGCGACGTACTCCGCGACCTCCCCTCGCATCTGGGGCCACCAAAAGTCTCTGGCCACTAATTCTGTCGTCTTTTCCTTGCCGAAGTGGCCAGCGCTGGGTGCGTCGTGCAACTGCTGCAGAACTTTCGCGCGGAGATCGTCTCCCGGAATGTAGAGAGCACCTTTACGGGTCAGCAGGCCGTCGCGTATCTGGAACTCGTCGTCCTTCGCTGTGCCCCTCCGCACCTCTTCCATCTTGGACTGTGCGAACGGATCCGCCTGCAACGCGTGACGCACCGCCTCCAGGTCCACGGCGGCTGAAGCGCACGCCCACGCCTGCGGTGCAAAAATGTGCTTGGCTGCCACCGGTGCCGCTGCCTCGAGATACTGCGGTTTCCTGGAGAGCGCATCTGCTATGACATTGTTGTCGCCTGGGATGTACTCTATCCCGAAATCGAAATCCGCAAAGAACTCCGCCCAGCGTATGTGCCTCTGGCTCTGTAGCTTCGCCGTGCGCCAGTACTCTAGGTTCTTGTGGTCCGTGCGGACCTGCACGGTGTGCTTGGCTCCGATGAGAAAGTGCCTCCACGCCTTGAAAGCTGCGTGTATGGCCAGCAACTCCCTGTCCCAAATGGTGTAGTTCTGCTCCGACTTGCTGAGCTTTCTGGAGTAGAAAGCACAGGGCCTCCAGTTTCCCTGCGGGTCTTCCTGTAAGAGGACGGCCCCCACCGCTCTGTCAGATGCGTCAGTCTCCACCCTCATGGGCCTGCCAGGATTCACGTGTAGCAGCTGTTCTTCGGACGCGAAGAGACTCTTAAGTCTCCTGAAGGACTGCTCCGCTTGGTCCGTCCAGGTGAACTTCTTCTTCTTGGAGCTGAGAGTGTCCGTGATAGCTGCCGTCTCCTTGGCGAAACCCCTGATGAACTTGCGGTAAAAGTTGGCGAAGCCGACGAACCTCTGGACCTCTTTCCGATTTCGCGGGCTCTTCCAGTCCAACACTGCGCGGACCTTGGCACTGTCCATGGCTAGTCCCCTGTCGGACAGCCTATAGCCCAGAAAATCCACCTCCGTCACGTCGAATTGGCACTTCTCCAACTTGGCGTAGAGCCAGTGCTCCCGTAGCCTCTGCAGGACCTCCTTCACGTCGCTCTCGTGCGCCTCCGGCGATTCTGAGAAGATCAGAATGTCGTCGAGGAAACATACGCACTTCTTGTAGAGGAGTCCCGCTAGCACATGATGCATAAAAGCTTGGAAAAAGTGGGAGCCATTTTGGAGACCAAACGGCATAACTCTGTATTCGTAGGTGCCCAACGGCGTGAACATGGCCGTCTTCCACTCATCAACCTCTCGCACGCGTATGAGATTGTAAGCTCCGCGGAGATCCAACTTGGTGAAGATCTTCCCTTTCCGCACCGTCGCGAGCAGGTCGTCGATCTTGGGCATGGGAAAGGCCGCGGGCTTTGTCTTTGAGTTTATGAATCTGAAGTCTACGATCAGTCTCTTTTGGGGCGTGTTTTTCTTCTTCACAAAAAACACAGGACTGCCCCCTACAGCCTTCGATTCTCGGATGAATCCCCGCTGTAGATTGTGATCTATGAATTCCCGGAGCTCCTGCAGCTCCTCCTCGGACATGGAATACAGCCTCACAGGCGGCAGCGTTGTCCCTGGCAAGAGGTCAATAGCGCAATCGTAGGGCCGGTGAGGTGGCAACTGGTCAGCCTCCTTCTCGCAGAAAACCTCCAAAAACCCCTTGTACTTGAGGGGTACTGCTTGCGCCATGCTGAGACGTAGCTGCTGCCCCTCCTCTTGGCCCTCCTCCTCCTGACCGGTCTGGATGCAATGCTGCGCGCAATAGGACGAGCCGAAGGTGAGCTGTCGCTGGTACCACGCCATGGTCGGGCTGTGCCTATCCAGCCAACTCATGCCTAACACTATAGGCGTGTCTGAAAGGCGGGTGACGTTGAAACTGATGACTTCTCGGTGATTGCCAATCTGCATCACCATGGGCGGCGTCTGTTGTACCACTTGCCCCCCCAGCAGCTTCCTGCCATCCACTGTGACGACGTTCAATGGCAGCGTGGCTGGCAGGAGCTCTATGCGATGCTGCTTGACGAACTGCACCCCCACGAAGTCTGCGTTGCTCCCACTGTCAATTGTGATGGGGACCTCCAGGGTGCGTCCATTAGGAAGCTGGAGGGTTGCAGTGAGCTGCACTACAGGTTTGGGTGGCAGGGGGTCTGTAGGCTGCAAAGGCGCTGGGGACTGCTCTATTGACTTGCCTGGCTGTGCCCCAACATTGCTGATTCCAGCCAGGCATTGTCGTTTCCCTGATACAGCTCTTCATGTTGTGCTGCTGCATTTACTGTCGCCAAGGCTGCAGTGTGCTGCCGGAGCCTCTGGGGACACTCTTTGGCCATGTGCGTTGCACTGTCACAGACGTAACACTTCCTGTTCCCTCTAGGAGGCTTCTTCTTGACTGTTCCGGACGCTGGGGCTCCGGCCACTGACTGAGCCTTTGCACTCCCCAGTTCCATAGGCTCCTCCCCTGGCTGCAGCTGAGGGGAGAGACGCGGACGTCCTGGATCTCTGGGAAACAAAGGAGGCACTCTAGACGGTGCGTGAAGCTGGCTACCCCCCTCATTGCGCCAAGGGCGTTCTTCCTGGCGCACTCCAATGGCAAGCGCACGCTGCACCACGTCTGCCAGGGTTTTAGGTCTGTCCCCCCTAGCCAATTCGTCCTTCACCGGGCCAGAGAGCCCCTCCCAAAATAAGTCTCTGACAGCCAGAGAATCTTTCTCCCATCGCAGCACATTCAGCAAGGCGAAAAAGCGAGCATGGTACTGACGCACGGAAGCCTTGCCTTGCCTTAAACCATGGAGCTGCTGGCGTGCCACATCCACATCCACACTAGACTGGAAACAAGCGTCCATGCATTTGATAAATTCATCAGAGTCCCTTCGAGCAGGGCAATCCTCGCGCCACAGATTGCGCAGCCAAGCCCTCGCTTCCCCATGCAAGTGGGACACAATGAAACCCACTTTTTCCTCTTCATCTTTAAAGTCGTCGCGAAGCAAATGCAACGCATATTCTACGTCTGCCTTAAAACTGGGGTATTGCTGCAGGTTCCCATCGAAGTGGGCTACTAAGTTGCCCCCTCTTCTGCCCAGTGCTACTCCAGCAGCTTTGGTCCCCGGGAACCCCACTTGGCATGCATGATCCCACCTGGCTTGCAGATCTTGGCACCGCTTTTCCGCCTCTTCCCCCCTCTTCTGGGAGATCGTTACCGCAGTGGTAAGCTGGGAGACTGCGTCGCGTAGCTCAGCTATCTGCTGGTCCATACTCATGGCTGCCAAACTTCGTGAGCTTTGCAAAAAAAAATAAAAAAATTTTGCGTAGTTTTGGAGGGGACTTACTGTCACGGGCTGCCTCTGGTCTCAGCTCACAAAAGACCAACGCCAAGCTCTTCTTATATACAAGGATGTTTATTGCAGTTCATTATTGGTTCCACAACCGAGGCGTGCAGCCCCGAGTGTCTAACGTCAGACATTTGAAGTCCCCTCTGACTCGGTCCCGCCCCTGCACCAACTTATGAGGCTTGTGCTAGACCACCGCTTCCTGTCTTTCCTTTTCCGCAGGGTCTTTCTGCCCCCCTGGGTCCCTTCCCTCCTGCTCTCTCCCGAAGCGGATTCCTGAGATGCCTGTTCCCCCCTCCTTCGTGCTTTGGGGCTGGGCTCCTCCTCCGGGCTTTCTCCATTTCCGCGCGCCTCCACATTTGAACTTGGCGCGCGCTCGCTACCCCTGACCTTCCTTTTGACACTGACACTACTCCCTGTACTACTCTCCCCCTCTTCCGGCAGGACGTTCTCCCCAGATCTCCTTCCCCTGTCTCTTTCCTGCTCCGCTCCGTGTGTAACACTGGGAACCCCCCTCACTTCCCTTCGTTCCTGCTGGGAAGCCGGCCCCGATCTCCCACTCCGGCTCGGGGTTTCCCTGCTGCTTCCCTGCTCCTGGCAGGTCCCCCCTGTGACCCCCCTTGTCCTGACTAGGGGCGCCCCCTCCTGAGAATCCTCCGATTCACTTGAGAGACTCATGGAAGATCTCAAGTCATTGTCATCCTCTTCCTCACTGTCCTGGGATTCTTCCTCGTCGCTCTCCGTCTCCTCCCTCACCTGTGCCTCTGTCTCTGAACCCCTGACAGTCAGATTTTTGCTGAAATTGTGACCGCGCAGCTTAGGGATTTTTTCAAAAAAAAGTTTTTCCGCAAGTTCAGATGTGGAGAGCTAATTCTGTTTCCAATGATAAAAACCCATCTGTTTCCACCGAAAAACCTCTCAGGGGATCGTTTGCAACACTTTGGCACCATTTTTGAGTGAATTGCAGAACGTCAGATTTTTGCTGAAATTGTGACCGCGCAGCTTAGGGATTTTTTTTTTAAAAAGTTGTTCAGACCTCGAGGTCTTATTCTGTTTCAATGCTAAAAACCCATCTGTTTCCACCGAAAAACCTCTCAGGGGATCGTTTGCAACACTTTGGCACCATTTTTGAGTGAATTGCAGAACGTCAGATTTTTGCTGAAATTGTGACCGCGCAGCTTAGGGATTTTTTCAAAAAAAAGTTTTTCCGCAAGTTCAGATGTGGAGAGCTAATTCTGTTTCCAATGATAAAAACCCATCTGTTTCCACCGAAAAACCTCTCATGGGATCGTTTGCAACACTTTGGCACCATTTTTGAGTGAATTGCAGAACGTCAGATTTTTGCTGAAATTGTGACCGCGCAGCTTAGGGATTTTTTTTAAAAAAAGTTGTTCAGACCTCGAGGGCTTATTCTGTTTCAATGCTAAAAACCCATCTGTTTCCACCGAAAAACCTCTCAGGGGATCTTTTGCAACACTTTGGCACCATTTTTGAGTGAATTGCAGAACGTCAGATTTTTGCTGAAATTGTGACCGCGCGGCTTAGGGATTTTTTCAAAAAAAAGTTTTTCCGCAAGTTCAGATGTGGAGAGCTAATTCTGTTTCCAATGATAAAAACCCATCTGTTTCCACCGAAAAACCTCTCAGGGGATCGTTTGCAACACTTTGGCACCATTTTTGAGTGAATTGCAGAACGTCAGATTTTTGATGAAATTGTGACCACGCGGCTTAGGGATTTTTTCAAAAAAAAGTTGTTCAGACCTCGAGGGCTTATTCTGTTTCAATGATAAAAACCCATCTGTTTCCACCGAAAAACTTCTCATGGGATCGTTTGCAACACTTTGGCACCATTTTTGAGTGAATTGCAGAACGTCAGATTTTTGCTGAAATTGTGACCGCGCACCTTAGGGATTTTTTCAAAAAAAAGTTTTTCCGCAAGTTCAGATGTGGAGAGCTAATTCTGTTTCCAATGATAAAAATCCATCTGTTTCCACCGAAAAAACCCTCAGGGGATCGTTTGCAACACTTTGGCACCATTTTTGAGTGAATTGCAGAACGTCAGAATTTTGCTGAAATTCTGACCGCGCGGCTTAGGGATTTTTTCAAAAAAAAGTATTTCCGCAAGTTCAGACGTGGAGAGCTAAATCTGTTTCCATGATAAAAATCCATCTGTTTCCACCGAAAATCCTGTCAGGGGATCGTTTGCAACACTTTGGCACCATTTTTGAGTGAATTGCAGAACGTCAGATTTTTGCTGAAATTGTGACCGCGCAGCTTAGGGATTTTTTCAAAAAAAAGTTTTTCCGCAAGTTCAGATGTGGAGAGCTAATTCTGTTTCCAATGATAAAAACCCATCTGTTTCCACCGAAAAACCGCTCAGGGGATCGTTTGCAACACTTTGGCACCATTTTTGAGTGAATTGCAGAATGTCAGATTTTTGCTGAAATTGTGACCGCGCACCTTAGGGATTTTTTTTAAAAAAAGTTTTTCCACAAGTTCAGACGTGGAGAGCTAATTCTGTTTCCAATGATAAAAATCCATCTGTTTCCACCGAAAAACCCCTCAGGGGATCGTTTGCAACACTTTGGCACCATTTTTGAGTGAATTGCAGAACGTCAGAATTTTGCTGAAATTGTGACCGCGCGGCTTAGGGATTTTTTCAAAAAAAAGTTGTTCAGACCTCGAGGGCTGATTCTGTTTCAATGCTAAAAACCCATCTGTTTCCACCGAAAAACCTCTCAGGGGATCGTTTGCAACACTTTGGCGCCATTTTTGAGTGAATTGCAGAACGTCAGATTTTTGCTGAAATTGTGACCGCGCGGCTTAGGGATTTTTTCAAAAAAAAGTTTTTACGCAAGTTCAGATGTGGAGAGCTAATTCTGTTTCCAATGATAAAAACCCATCTCTTTCCACCGAAAAACCTCTCAGGGGATCGTTTGCAACACTTTGGCACCATTTTTGAGTGAATTGCAGAACGTCAGATTTTTGCTGAAATTGTGACCGCGCAGCTTAGGGATTTTTTTTAAAAAAAGTTGTTTAGACCTCGAGGGCTTATTCTGTTTCAATGCTAAAAACCCATCTGTTTCCACCGAAAAACCTCTCAGGGGATCGTTTGCAACACTTTGGCACCATTTTTGAGTGAATTGCAGAACGTCAGATTTTTGCTGAAATTGTGACCGCGCAGCTTAGGGATTTTTTCAAAAAAAAGTTTTTCCGCAAGTTCAGATGTGGAGAGCTAATTCTGTTTCAATGCTAAAAACCCATCTGTTTCCACCGAAAAACCTCTCAGGGGATCGTTTGCAACACTTTGGCACCATTTTTGAGTGAATTGCAGAACGTCAGATTTTTGCTGAAATTGTGACCGCGCAGCTTAGGGATTTTTTCAAAAAAAAGTTTTTCCGCAAGTTCAGATGTGGAGAGCTAATTCTGTTTCCAATGATAAAAACCCATCTGTTTCCACCGAAAAACCTCTCATGGGATCTTTTGCAACACTTTGGCACCATTTTTGAGTGAATTGCAGAACGTCAGATTTTTGCTGAAATTGTGACCGCGCAGCTTAGGGATTTTTTCAAAAAAAAGTTTTTCCGCAAGTTCAGATGTGGAGAGCTAATTCTGTTTCCAATGATAAAAACCCATCTGTTTCCACCGAAAAACCGCTCAGGGGATCGTTTGCAACACTTTGGCACCATTTTTGAGTGAATTGCAGAACGTCAGAATTTTGCTGAAATTCTGACCGCGCGGCTTAGGGATTTTTTCAAAAAAAAGTTGTTCAGACCTCGAGGGCTTATTCTGTTTCAATGATAAAAACCCATCTGTTTCCACCGAAAAACTTCTCATGGGATCGTTTGCAACACTTTGGCACCATTTTTGAGTGAATTGCAGAACGTCAGATTTTTGCTGAAATTGTGACCGCGCACCTTAGGGATTTTTTCAAAAAAAAGTTTTTCCGCAAGTTCAGACGTGGAGAGCTAATTCTGTTTCCAATGATAAAAATCCATCTGTTTCCACCGAAAAAACCCTCAGGGGATCGTTTGCAACACTTTGGCACCATTTTTGAGTGAATTGCAGAACGTCATAATTTTGCTGAAATTCTGTCCACGCGGCTTAGGGATTTTTTCAAAAAAAAGTATTTCCGCAAGTTCAGACGTGGGAGAGCTAAATCTGTTTCCATGATAAAAATCCATCTGTTTCCACCGAAAATCCTGTCAGGGGATCGTTTGCAACACTTTGGCACCATTTTTGAGTGAATTGCAGAACGTCAGTGTCACGGGCTGCCTCTGGTCTCAGCTCACAAAAGACCAACGCCAAGCTCTTCTTATATACAAGGATGTTTATTGCAGTTCATTATTGGTTCCACAACCGAGGCGTGCAGCCCCGAGTGTCTAACGTCAGACATTTGAAGTCCCCTCTGACTCGGTCCCGCCCCTGCACCAACTTATGAGGCTTGTGCTAGACCACCGCTTCCTGTCTTTCCTTTTCCGCAGGGTCTTTCTGCCCCCCTGGGTCCCTTCCCTCCTGCTCTCTCCCGAAGCGGATTCCTGAGATGCCTGTTCCCCCCTCCTTCGTGCTTTGGGGCTGGGCTCCTCCTCCGGGCTTTCTCCATTTCCGCGCGCCTCCACATTTGAACTTGGCGCGCGCTCGCTACCCCTGACCTTCCTTTTGACACTGACACTACTCCCTGTACTACTCTCCCCCTCTTCCGGCAGGACGTTCTCCCCAGATCTCCTTCCCCTGTCTCTTTCCTGCTCCGCTCCGTGTGTAACACTGGGAACCCCCCTCTCTTCCCTTCGTTCCTGCTGGGAAGCCGGCCCCGATCTCCCACTCCCGCTCGGGGTTTCCCTGCTGCTTCCCTGCTCCTGGCAGGTCCCCCCTGTGACCCCCCTTGTCCTGACTAGGGGCGCCCCCTCCTGAGAATCCTCCAATTCACTTGAGAGACTCATGGAAGATCTCAAGTCATTGTCATCCTCTTCCTCACTGTCCTGGGATTCTTCCTCGTCGCTCTCCGTCTCCTCCCTCACCTGTGCCTCTGTCTCTGAACCCCTGACATCCATCCCCCCCTCGAAGCCCCCCCTTCCCCCCTCCCGCTGCTCGGGCGCAGGTTCCGGGGGCTCCGTCGTTGCGGAGGTCGCTGCCGGACACAGGTCGTCGACGTCGATCTCCTCTGCTTCCAGTTCATTGTTTGTGTACTCGAACCCATTGTCCTCTCCCAACATGTTCACGTCCTCCCCTCCCCCTGTTGCCTGGGTGGGGTCTGCTTGCCAAGGACCCACCCGCTACCTCATGCGCCAGTCCTCTTCTGGTTGGTCGTCCCACCAGTAAGAAGGGTCGGTGTCCACCCCCGAACACGATCCCCTTGGAGGGCTCGACTCTGGCGTCGTCTCCTCTGCGGAGGAGAACCCTCGGAAGGTGCTGGCGGAAAGTGTGGGCATAAAAAGCCAATCGTCGAAAAACTGTGCTGGCATGGGCCTGTGTGGGAAAAGGGCATGGAACTCGTCCTTGAGGAGGGGTTCGTCCAAAGCGTAGTCTGGCACCCAACTGTTGGTGCTGGCCGGGGCGCCCTCCCTGGCGAGAAAATATTCTACTCCCTCTTCCCCCCATCTTGAGTCCAGAATCTCTGTGACCTCGTTGACTGGTTCGTCCTTAGGTGACCTCCCCCTCTTGGGCGACTCCCTGCTTGGTTCTGGTGCCGTCCCTGACTCCTGAAATCTGTGTGGGGCCTTGTAGGGGGTGAGCATCGACCTATGAAAGACCAGGTGCATTCTGGAACCCTCGGGGAGGGCCAATCGAAACGCTATGGGATTGATCCTGGCCTCAACTTGGTACGGCCCTAGTTGCCTGTGTCCTAGCTTCTTTTTAGCTAACGACTTGGCCGGCACCGCTTGGGCCGCTAACCATACCCAGTCTCCCACCTGGATGTCTTCCCCCTCCCTCCTGTGTTTGTCCGCCTGCACCTTATAGGCTTGTTTAGCTAGCTCTAAATGTCTCCGTAGCTCGTCGTGCACCTCTTGCAATTCTGCTGCGAAATGGTCGGCTTCCTGTGGCTCCCCCTCCCCCGTCGTTACGAGCCCCGGGAAGGTTCTGGGATGCCTTCCATTGTTAGCGAAGAACGGCGTCACCCCCGTGGACGCGTGCTTCGTGTTGTTGTAGGCAAACTCAGCCATCGGCAGGTAATCCACCCAAGCCGCGGGTCGCTGATTGGCGTAACATCTCAGGTACTGCTGCATGATCGCGTTGACCCTCTCTGCTTGGCCGTTGGTCTGCGGATGTCTCGCCGACGACAGGTTGATTTTGACGTGCAGGATCCCTAGGAGCTTCCGCCAGAAACTGGACACAAACTGGCGCCCCCTGTCGGACAGAATGGACCGTGGCAACCCATGCACCTTGAACACGTGGTCGATGAACAGTTTGGCTGTCTGCTCCGCTGTCGCCACCTTCGCGCAAGGAATGAAATGCGCCATCTTGGTGAACAGGTCTACAACCACAAGCACCACCGTCTTGCCTCGCGAACTGGGCAGATCAGTGACAAAGTCCAGCGCCACCCTCTCCCACGGTTGCAGTGGCGTTTCCAGCGTTTCCAGCAGTCCCGCTGGCTTCTGGTGCACTGGCTTGGACCTTTGGCACGTGTCACACCTGGCGACGTACTCCGCGACCTCCCCTCGCATCTGGGGCCACCAAAAGTCTCTGGCCACTAATTCTGTCGTCTTTTCCTTGCCGAAGTGGCCAGCGCTGGGTGCGTCGTGCAACTGCTGCAGAACTTTCGCGCGGAGATCGTCTCCCGGAATGTAGAGAGCACCTTTACGGGTCAGCAGGCCGTCGCGTATCTGGAACTCGTCGTCCTTCGCTGTGCCCCTCCGCACCTCTTCCATCTTGGACTGTGCGAACGGATCCGCCTGCAACGCGTGACGCACCGCCTCCAGGTCCACGGCGGCTGAAGCGCACGCCCACGCCTGCGGTGCAAAAATGTGCTTGGCTGCCACCGGTGCCGCTGCCTCGAGATACTGCGGTTTCCTGGAGAGCGCATCTGCTATGACATTGTTGTCGCCTGGGATGTACTCTATCCCGAAATCGAAATCCGCAAAGAACTCCGCCCAGCGTATGTGCCTCTGGCTCTGTAGCTTCGCCGTGCGCCAGTACTCTAGGTTCTTGTGGTCCGTGCGGACCTGCACGGTGTGCTTGGCTCCGATGAGAAAGTGCCTCCACGCCTTGAAAGCTGCGTGTATGGCCAGCAACTCCCTGTCCCAAATGGTGTAGTTCTGCTCCGACTTGCTGAGCTTTCTGGAGTAGAAAGCACAGGGCCTCCAGTTTCCCTGCGGGTCTTCCTGTAAGAGGACGGCCCCCACCGCTCTGTCAGATGCGTCAGTCTCCACCCTCATGGGCCTGCCAGGATTCACGTGTAGCAGCTGTTCTTCGGACGCGAAGAGACTCTTAAGTCTCCTGAAGGACTGCTCCGCTTGGTCCGTCCAGGTGAACTTCTTCTTCTTGGAGCTGAGAGTGTCCGTGATAGCTGCCGTCTCCTTGGCGAAACCCCTGATGAACTTGCGGTAAAAGTTGGCGAAGCCGACGAACCTCTGGACCTCTTTCCGATTTCGCGGGCTCTTCCAGTCCAACACTGCGCGGACCTTGGCACTGTCCATGGCTAGTCCCCTGTCGGACAGCCTATAGCCCAGAAAATCCACCTCCGTCACGTCGAATTGGCACTTCTCCAACTTGGCGTAGAGCCAGTGCTCCCGTAGCCTCTGCAGGACCTCCTTCACGTCGCTCTCGTGCGCCTCCGGCGATTCTGAGAAGATCAGAATGTCGTCGAGGAAACATACGCACTTCTTGTAGAGGAGTCCCGCTAGCACATGATGCATAAAAGCTTGGAAAAAGTGGGAGCCATTTTGGAGACCAAACGGCATAACTCTGTATTCGTAGGTGCCCAACGGCGTGAACATGGCCGTCTTCCACTCATCAACCTCTCGCACGCGTATGAGATTGTAAGCTCCGCGGAGATCCAACTTGGTGAAGATCTTCCCTTTCCGCACCGTCGCGAGCAGGTCGTCGATCTTGGGCATGGGAAAGGCCGCGGGCTTTGTCTTTGAGTTTATGAATCTGAAGTCTACGATCAGTCTCTTTTGGGGCGTGTTTTTCTTCTTCACAAAAAACACAGGACTGCCCCCTACAGCCTTCGATTCTCGGATGAATCCCCGCTGTAGATTGTGATCTATGAATTCCCGGAGCTCCTGCAGCTCCTCCTCGGACATGGAATACAGCCTCACAGGCGGCAGCGTTGTCCCTGGCAAGAGGTCAATAGCGCAATCGTAGGGCCGGTGAGGTGGCAACTGGTCAGCCTCCTTCTCGCAGAAAACCTCCAAAAACCCCTTGTACTTGAGGGGTACTGCTTGCGCCATGCTGAGACGTAGCTGCTGCCCCTCCTCTTGGCCCTCCTCCTCCTGACCGGTCTGGATGCAATGCTGCGCGCAATAGGACGAGCCGAAGGTGAGCTGTCGCTGGTACCACGCCATGGTCGGGCTGTGCCTATCCAGCCAACTCATGCCTAACACTATAGGCGTGTCTGAAAGGCGGGTGACGTTGAAACTGATGACTTCTCGGTGATTGCCAATCTGCATCACCATGGGCGGCGTCTGTTGTACCACTTGCCCCCCCAGCAGCTTCCTGCCATCCACTGTGACGACGTTCAATGGCAGCGTGGCTGGCAGGAGCTCTATGCGATGCTGCTTGACGAACTGCACCCCCACGAAGTCTGCGTTGCTCCCACTGTCAATTGTGATGGGGACCTCCAGGGTGCGTCCATTAGGAAGCTGGAGGGTTGCAGTGAGCTGCACTACAGGTTTGGGTGGCAGGGGGTCTGTAGGCTGCAAAGGCGCTGGGGACTGCTCTATTGACTTGCCTGGCTGTGCCCCAACATTGCTGATTCCAGCCAGGCATTGTCGTTTCCCTGATACAGCTCTTCATGTTGTGCTGCTGCATTTACTGTCGCCAAGGCTGCAGTGTGCTGCCGGAGCCTCTGGGGACACTCTTTGGCCATGTGCGTTGCACTGTCACAGACGTAACACTTCCTGTTCCCTCTAGGAGGCTTCTTCTTGACTGTTCCGGACGCTGGGGCTCCGGCCACTGACTGAGCCTTTGCACTCCCCAGTTCCATAGGCTCCTCCCCTGGCTGCAGCTGAGGGGAGAGACGCGGACGTCCTGGATCTCTGGGAAACAAAGGAGGCACTCTAGACGGTGCGTGAAGCTGGCTACCCCCCTCATTGCGCCAAGGGCGTTCTTCCTGGCGCACTCCAATGGCAAGCGCACGCTGCACCACGTCTGCCAGGGTTTTAGGTCTGTCCCCCCTAGCCAATTCGTCCTTCACCGGGCCAGAGAGCCCCTCCCAAAATAAGTCTCTGACAGCCAGAGAATCTTTCTCCCATCGCAGCACATTCAGCAAGGCGAAAAAGCGAGCATGGTACTGACGCACGGAAGCCTTGCCTTGCCTTAAACCATGGAGCTGCTGGCGTGCCACATCCACATCCACACTAGACTGGAAACAAGCGTCCATGCATTTGATAAATTCATCAGAGTCCCTTCGAGCAGGGCAATCCTCGCGCCACAGATTGCGCAGCCAAGCCCTCGCTTCCCCATGCAAGTGGGACACAATGAAACCCACTTTTTCCTCTTCATCTTTAAAGTCGTCGCGAAGCAAATGCAACGCATATTCTACGTCTGCCTTAAAACTGGGGTATTGCTGCAGGTTCCCATCGAAGTGGGCTACTAAGTTGCCCCCTCTTCTGCCCAGTGCTACTCCAGCAGCTTTGGTCCCCGGGAACCCCACTTGGCATGCATGATCCCACCTGGCTTGCAGATCTTGGCACCGCTTTTCCGCCTCTTCCCCCCTCTTCTGGGAGATCGTTACCGCAGTGGTAAGCTGGGAGACTGCGTCGCGTAGCTCAGCTATCTGCTGGTCCATACTCATGGCTGCCAAACTTCGTGAGCTTTGCAAAAAAAAATAAAAAAATTTTGCGTAGTTTTGGAGGGGACTTACTGTCACGGGCTGCCTCTGGTCTCAGCTCACAAAAGACCAACGCCAAGCTCTTCTTATATACAAGGATGTTTATTGCAGTTCATTATTGGTTCCACAACCGAGGCGTGCAGCCCCGAGTGTCTAACGTCAGACATTTGAAGTCCCCTCTGACTCGGTCCCGCCCCTGCACCAACTTATGAGGCTTGTGCTAGACCACCGCTTCCTGTCTTTCCTTTTCCGCAGGGTCTTTCTGCCCCCCTGGGTCCCTTCCCTCCTGCTCTCTCCCGAAGCGGATTCCTGAGATGCCTGTTCCCCCCTCCTTCGTGCTTTGGGGCTGGGCTCCTCCTCCGGGCTTTCTCCATTTCCGCGCGCCTCCACATTTGAACTTGGCGCGCGCTCGCTACCCCTGACCTTCCTTTTGACACTGACACTACTCCCTGTACTACTCTCCCCCTCTTCCGGCAGGACGTTCTCCCCAGATCTCCTTCCCCTGTCTCTTTCCTGCTCCGCTCCGTGTGTAACACTGGGAACCCCCCTCACTTCCCTTCGTTCCTGCTGGGAAGCCGGCCCCGATCTCCCACTCCGGCTCGGGGTTTCCCTGCTGCTTCCCTGCTCCTGGCAGGTCCCCCCTGTGACCCCCCTTGTCCTGACTAGGGGCGCCCCCTCCTGAGAATCCTCCGATTCACTTGAGAGACTCATGGAAGATCTCAAGTCATTGTCATCCTCTTCCTCACTGTCCTGGGATTCTTCCTCGTCGCTCTCCGTCTCCTCCCTCACCTGTGCCTCTGTCTCTGAACCCCTGACAGTCAGATTTTTGCTGAAATTGTGACCGCGCAGCTTAGGGATTTTTTCAAAAAAAAGTTTTTCCGCAAGTTCAGATGTGGAGAGCTAATTCTGTTTCCAATGATAAAAACCCATCTGTTTCCACCGAAAAACCTCTCAGGGGATCGTTTGCAACACTTTGGCACCATTTTTGAGTGAATTGCAGAACGTCAGATTTTTGCTGAAATTGTGACCGCGCAGCTTAGGGATTTTTTTTTTAAAAAGTTGTTCAGACCTCGAGGTCTTATTCTGTTTCAATGCTAAAAACCCATCTGTTTCCACCGAAAAACCTCTCAGGGGATCGTTTGCAACACTTTGGCACCATTTTTGAGTGAATTGCAGAACGTCAGATTTTTGCTGAAATTGTGACCGCGCAGCTTAGGGATTTTTTCAAAAAAAAGTTTTTCCGCAAGTTCAGATGTGGAGAGCTAATTCTGTTTCCAATGATAAAAACCCATCTGTTTCCACCGAAAAACCTCTCATGGGATCGTTTGCAACACTTTGGCACCATTTTTGAGTGAATTGCAGAACGTCAGATTTTTGCTGAAATTGTGACCGCGCAGCTTAGGGATTTTTTTTAAAAAAAGTTGTTCAGACCTCGAGGGCTTATTCTGTTTCAATGCTAAAAACCCATCTGTTTCCACCGAAAAACCTCTCAGGGGATCTTTTGCAACACTTTGGCACCATTTTTGAGTGAATTGCAGAACGTCAGATTTTTGCTGAAATTGTGACCGCGCGGCTTAGGGATTTTTTCAAAAAAAAGTTTTTCCGCAAGTTCAGATGTGGAGAGCTAATTCTGTTTCCAATGATAAAAATCAACCTGTTTCCACCGAAAATCCTGTCAGGGGATCGTTTGCAACACTTTGGCACCATTTTTGAGTGAATTGCAGAACGTCATATTTTTGCTGAAATTGTGACCACGCGGCTTAGGGATTTTTTCAAAAAAAAGTTGTTCAGACCTCGAGGGCTTATTCTGTTTCAATGATAAAAACCCATCTGTTTCCACCGAAAAACTTCTCATGGGATCGTTTGCAACACTTTGGCACCATTTTTGTGTGAATTGCAGAACGTCAGATTTTTGCTTAAATTGTGACCACGCAGCTTAGGGATTTTTTTTTAAAAAAGGTGATCAGACCTCGAGGGCTTATTCTGTTTCAATGCTAAAAACCCATCTGTTTCCACCGAAAAACCTCTCATGGGATCGTTTGCAACACTTTGGCACTATTTTTGAGTGAATTGCAGAACGTCAGATTTTTGCTGAAATTCTGACCGCGCACCTTAGGGATTTTTTCAAAAAAAAGTATTTCTGCAAGTTCAGACGTGGAGAGCTAAATCTGTTTCCATGATAAAAATCCATCTGTTTCCACCGAAAATCCTGTCAGGGGATGGTTTGCAACACTTTGGCACCATTTTTGAGTGAATTGCAGAACGTCAGAATTTTGCTGAAATTGTGACCGCGCGGCTTAGGGATTTTTTTAAAAAAAAGTTGTTCAGACCTCGAGGGCTTATTCTGTTTCAATGATAAAAACCCATCTGTTTCCACCGAAAAACTTCTCATGGGATCGTTTGCAACACTTTGGCACCATTTTTGAGTGAATTGCAGAACGTCAGATTTTTGCTGAAATTGCGACCGCGCAGCTTAGGGATTTTTTCAAAAAAAAGTTTTTCCGCAAGTTCAGATGTGGAGAGCTAATTCTGTTTCCAATGATAAAAACCCATCTGTTTCCACCGAAAAACCTCTCAGGGGATCGTTTGCAACACTTTGGCACCATTTTTGAGTGAATTGCAGAACGTCAGATTTTTGCTGAAATTGTGACCGCGCAGCTTAGGGATTTTTTCAAAAAAAAGTTGTTCAGACCTCGAGGGCTCATTCTGTTTCCATGATAAAAATCCATCTGTTTCCACCGAAAAACCTGCCCGGGGATCGTTTGCAACACTTTACCACCATTTTTGAGTGAATTGCAGAACGTCAGATTTTTGCTGAAATTGTGACCGCGCGGCTTAGGGATTTTTTTCAAAAAACAGTTGTTCAGACCTCGAGGGCTCATTCTGTTTCAATGATAAAAACCCATCTGTTTCCACTGAAAAACCTGTGAGGGGATGGTTTGCAACACTTTGGCACCATTTTTGAGTGAATTGCAGAACATCAGATATTTGCTGAAATTGTGACCGCGCGGCTTAGGGATTTTTTCAAAAAAAAGTTGTTCAGACCTCGAGGGCTCATTCTGTTTCCATGATAAAAACCCATATGTTTCCACCGAAAAACCTCTCAGGGGATCGTTTGCAACACTTTGGCACCATTTTTGAGTGAATTGCAGAACGTCAGATTTTTGCTGAAATTGTGACCGCGCAGCTTAGGGATTTTTTTTTAAAAAAGTTGTTCAGACCTCGAGGGCTTATTCTGTTTCAATGCTAAAAACCCATCTGTTTCCACCGAAAAACCTCTCATGGATTCTTTTGCAACACTTTGGCACCATTTTTGAGTGAATTGCAGAACGTCAGATTTTTGCTGAAATTGTGACCGCGCGGCTTAGGGATTTTTTCAAAAAAAAGTTGTTCAGACCTCGAGGGCTTATTCTGTTTCAATGATAAAAACCCATCTGTTTCCACCGAAAAACCTCTCATGGGATCTTTTGCAACACTTTGGCACCATTTTTGAGTGAATTGCAGAACGTCAGAATTTTGCTGAAATTCTGACCGCGCGGCTTAGGGATTTTTTCAAAAAAAGTATTTCCGCAAGTTCAGAATTGGAGAGCTAAATCTGTTTCCATGATAAAAATCCATCTGTTTCCACCGAAAATCCTGTCAGGGGATCGTTTGCAACACTTTGGCACCATTTTTGAGTGAATTGCAGAACGTCAGATTTTTGCTGAAATTGTGACCGCGCAGCTTAGGGATTTTTTCAAAAAAAAGTTTTTCCGCAAGTTCAGATGTGGAGAGCTAATTCTGTTTCCAATGATAAAAACCCATCTGTTTCCACCGAAAAACCTCTCAGGGGATCGTTTGCAACACTTTGGCACCATTTTTGAGTGAATTGCAGAACGTCAGATTTTTGCTGAAATTGTGACCGCGCAGCTTAGGGATTTTTTTTAAAAAAAGTTGTTCAGACCTCGAGGGCTTATTCTGTTTCAATGCTAAAAACCCATCTGTTTCCACCGAAAAACTCTCATGGGATCTTTTGCAACACTTTGGCACCATTTTTGAGTGAATTGCAGAACGTCAGATTTTTGCTGAAATTGCGACCGCGCAGCTTAGGGATTTTTTCAAAAAAAAGTTTTCCCGCAAGTTCAGATCTGGAGAGCTAATTCTGTTTCCAATGATAAAAATCAACCTGTTTCCACCGAAAATCCTGTCAGGGGATCGTTTGCAACACTTTGGCACCATTTTTGAGTGAATTGCAGAACGTCAGATTTTTGCTGAAATTGTGACCACGCGGCTTAGGGATTTTTTCAAAAAAAAGTTGTTCAGACCTCGAGGGCTTATTCTGTTTCAATGATAAAAACCCATCTGTTTCCACCGAAAAACTTCTCATGGGATCGTTTGCAACACTTTGGCACCATTTTTGTGTGAATTGCAGAACGTCAGATTTTTGCTTAAATTGTGACCGCGCACCTTAGGGATTTTTTCAAAAAAAAGTTTTTCCGCAAGTTCAGACGTGGAGAGCTAATTCTGTTTCCAATGATAAAAATCCATCTGTTTCCACCGAAAAAACCCTCAGGGGATCGTTTGCAACACTTTGGCACCATTTTTGAGTGAATTGCAGAACGTCAGATTTTTGCTGAAATTCTGACCGCGCACCTTAGGGATTTTTTCAAAAAAAAGTATTTCTGCAAGTTCAGACGTGGAGAGCTAAATCTGTTTCCATGATAAAAATCCATCTGTTTCCACCGAAAATCCTGTCAGGGGATGGTTTGCAACACTTTGGCACCATTTTTGAGTGAATTGCAGAACGTCAGATTTTTGCTGAAATTGTGACCACGCGGCTTAGGGATTTTTTCAAAAAAAAGTTGTTCAGACCTCGAGGGCTTATTCTGTTTCAATGATAAAAACCCATCTGTTTCCACCGAAAAACTTCTCATGGGATCGTTTGCAACACTTTGGCACCATTTTTGTATGAATTGCAGAACGTCAGATTTTTGCTTAAATTGTGACCGCGCACCTTAGGGATTTTTTCAAAAAAAAGTTTTTCTGCAAGTTCAGACGTGGAGAGCTAATTCTGTTTCCAATGATAAAAATCCATCTGTTTCCACCGAAAAAACCCTCAGGGGATCGTTTGCAACACTTTGGCACCATTTTTGAGTGAATTGCAGAACGTCAGATTTTTGCTGAAATTCTGACCGCGCACCTTAGGAATTTTTTCAAAAAAAAGTATTTCTGCAAGTTCAGACGTGGAGAGCTAAATCTGTTTCCATGATAAAAATCCATCTGTTTCCACCGAAAATCCTGTCAGGGGATGGTTTGCAACACTTTGGCACCATTTTTGAGTGAATTGCAGAACGTCAGAATTTTGCTGAAATTGTGACCGCGCGGCTTAGGGGTTTTTTTTTAAAAAAAGTTGTTCAGACCTCGAGGGCTTATTCTGTTTCAATGATAAAAACCCATCTGTTTCCACCGAAAAACTTCTCATGGGATCGTTTGCAACACTTTGGCACCATTTTTGAGTGAATTGCAGAACGTCAGATTTTTGCTGAAATTGCGACCGCGCAGCTTAGGGATTTTTTCAAAAAAAAGTTTTTCCGCAAGTTCAGATGTGGAGAGCTAATTCGGTTTCCAATGATAAAAACCCATCTGTTTCCACCGAAAAACCTCTCAGGGGATCATTTGCAACACTTTGGCACCATTTTTGAGTGAATTGCAGAACGTCAGATTTTTGCTGAAATTGTGACCGCGCGGCTTAGGGATTTTTTTCAAAAAACAGTTGTTCAGACCTCGCGGGCTCATTCTGTTTCAATGATAAAAACCCATCTGTTTCCACTGAAAAACTTCTCATGGGATCGTTTGCAACACTTTGGCACCATTTTTGTATGAATTGCAGAACGTCAGATTTTTGCTTAAATTGTGACCGCGCACCTTAGGGATTTTTTCAAAAAAAGTTTTTCTGCAAGTTCAGACGTGGAGAGCTAATTCTGTTTCCAATGATAAAAATCCATCTGTTTCCACCGAAAAAACCCTCAGGGGATCGTTTGCAACACTTTGGCACCATTTTTGAGTGAATTGCAGAACGTCAGATTTTTGCTGAAATTCTGACCGCGCACCTTAGGAATTTTTTCAAAAAAAAGTATTTCTGCAAGTTCAGACGTGGAGAGCTAAATCTGTTTCCATGATAAAAATCCATCTGTTTCCACCGAAAATCCTGTCAGGGGATGGTTTGCAACACTTTGGCACCATTTTTGAGTGAATTGCAGAACGTCAGAATTTTGCTGAAATTGTGACCGCGCGGCTTAGGGGTTTTTTTTTAAAAAAAGTTGTTCAGACCTCGAGGGCTTATTCTGTTTCAATGATAAAAACCCATCTGTTTCCACCGAAAAACTTCTCATGGGATCGTTTGCAACACTTTGGCACCATTTTTGAGTGAATTGCAGAACGTCAGATTTTTGCTGAAATTGCGACCGCGCAGCTTAGGGATTTTTTCAAAAAAAAGTTTTTCCGCAAGTTCAGATGTGGAGAGCTAATTCGGTTTCCAATGATAAAAACCCATCTGTTTCCACCGAAAAACCTCTCAGGGGATCATTTGCAACACTTTGGCACCATTTTTGAGTGAATTGCAGAACGTCAGATTTTTGCTGAAATTGTGACCGCGCGGCTTAGGGATTTTTTTCAAAAAACAGTTGTTCAGACCTCGCGGGCTCATTCTGTTTCAATGATAAAAACCCATCTGTTTCCACTGAAAAACCTGTGAGGGGATGGTTTGCAACACTTTGGCACCATTTTTGAGTGAATTGCAGAAGATCAGATATTTGCTGAAATTGTGACCGCGCGGCTTAGGGATTTTTTCAAAAAAAAGTTGTTCAGACCTCGAGGGCTGATTCTGTTTCCATGATAAAAACCCATATGTTTCCACCGAAAAACCTCTCAGGGGATCGTTTGCAACACTTTGACACCATTTTTGAGTGAATTGCAGAACGTCAGATTTTTGCTGAAATTGTGACCGCGCAGCTTAGGGATTTTTTTTTAAAAAAGTTGTTCAGACCTCGAGGGCTTATTCTGTTTCAATGCTAAAAACCCATCTGTTTCCACCGAAAAACCTCTCATGGGATCTTTTGCAACACTTTGGCACCATTTTTGAGTGAATTGCAGAACGTCAGATTTTTGCTGAAATTCTGACCGCGCACCTTAGGGATTTTTTTTTAAAAAAGTTTTTCCACAAGTTCAGACGTGGAGAGCTAATTCTGTTTCCAATGATAAAAATCCATCTGTTTCCACCGAAAAACCCCTCAGGGGATCGTTTGCAACACTTTGGCACCATTTTTGAGTGAATTGCAGAACGTCAGATTTTTGCTGAAATTGTGACAACGCGGCTTAGAGATTTTTTCAAAAAAAAGTTGTTCAGACCTCGAGGGCTTATTCTGTTTCAATGATAAAAACCCATCTGTTTCCACCGAAAAACCTCTCATGGGATCTTTTGCAACACTTTGGCACCATTTTTGAGTGAATTGCAGAACGTCAGATTTTTGCTGAAATTGTGACCGCGCGCCTTAGGGATTTTTTCAAAAAAAAGTTTTTCCGCAAGTTCAGATGTGGAGAGCTAATTCTGTTTCCAATGATAAAAACCCATCTGTTTCCACCGAAAAAACCCTCAGGGGATCGGTTGCAACACTTTGGCACTATTTTTGAGTGAATTGCAGAACGTCAGAATTTTGCGGAAATTCTGACCACGCGGCTTAGGGATTTTTTCAAAAAAAAGTATTTCCGCAAGTTCAGACGTGGAGAGCTAAATCTGTTTCCATGATAAAAATCCATCTGTTTCCACCGAAAATCCTGTCAGGGGATCGTTTGCAACACTTTGGCACCATTTTTGAGTGAATTGCAGAACGTCAGATTTTTGCTGAAATTGTGACCGCGCATCTTAGGGATTTTTTTTAAAAAAAGTTGTTCAGACCTCGAGGGCTTATTCTGTTTCAATGCTAAAAACCCATCTGTTTCCACCGAAAAACTTCTCAGGGGATCGTTTGCAACACTTTGGCACCATTTTTGAGTGAATTGCAGAACGTCAGTTTTTTGCTGAAATTGTGACCGCGCAGCTTAGGGATTTTTTCAAAAAAAAGTTTTTCCGCAAGTTCAGATGTGGAGAGCTAATTCTGTTTCCAATGATAAAAACCCATCTGTTTCCACCGAAAAACCTCTCAGGGGATCGTTTGCAACACTTTGGCACCATTTTTGAGTGAATTGCAGAACGTCAGATTTTTGCTGAAATTGTGACCGCGCAGCTTAGGGATTTTTTTTAAAAAAAGTTGTTCAGACCTCGAGGGCTTATTCTGTTTCAATGCTAAAAACCCATGTGTTTCCACCGAAAAACCTCTCAGGGGATCTTTTGCAACACTTTGGCACCATTTTTGAGTGAATTGCAGAACTTCAGATTTTTGCTGAAATTGTGACCGCGCACCTTAGGGATTTTTTCAAAAAAAAGTTTTTCCGCAAGGTCAGACGTGGAGAGCTAATTCTGTTTCCAATGATAAAAATCCATCTGTTTCCACCGAAAAAACCCTCAGGGGATCGTTTGCAACACTTTGGCACCATTTTTGAGTGAATTGCAGAAAGTCAGATTTTTGCTGAAATTGTGACCGCGCGGCTTAGGGATTTTTTTCAAAAAACAGTTGTTCAGACCTCGCGGGCTCATTCTGTTTCAATGATAAAAACCCATCTGTTTCCACTGAAAAACCTGTGAGGGGATGGTTTGCAACACTTTGGCACCATTTTTGAGTGAATTGCAGAAGATCAGATATTTGCTGAAATTGTGACCGCGCGGCTTAGGGATTTTTTCAAAAAAAAGTTGTTCAGACCTCGAGGGCTGATTCTGTTTCCATGATAAAAACCCATATGTTTCCACCGAAAAACCTCTCAGGGGATCGTTTGCAACACTTTGACACCATTTTTGAGTGAATTGCAGAACGTCAGATTTTTGCTGAAATTGTGACCGCGCAGCTTAGGGATTTTTTTTTAAAAAAGTTGTTCAGACCTCGAGGGCTTATTCTGTTTCAATGCTAAAAACCCATCTGTTTCCACCGAAAAACCTCTCATGGGATCTTTTGCAACACTTTGGCACCATTTTTGAGTGAATTGCAGAACGTCAGATTTTTGCTGAAATTCTGACCGCGCACCTTAGGGATTTTTTTTTAAAAAAGTTTTTCCACAAGTTCAGACGTGGAGAGCTAATTCTGTTTCCAATGATAAAAATCCATCTGTTTCCACCGAAAAACCCCTCAGGGGATCGTTTGCAACACTTTGGCACCATTTTTGAGTGAATTGCAGAACGTCAGATTTTTGCTGAAATTGTGACAACGCGGCTTAGAGATTTTTTCAAAAAAAAGTTGTTCAGACCTCGAGGGCTTATTCTGTTTCAATGATAAAAACCCATCTGTTTCCACCGAAAAACCTCTCATGGGATCTTTTGCAACACTTTGGCACCATTTTTGAGTGAATTGCAGAACGTCAGATTTTTGCTGAAATTGTGACCGCGCGCCTTAGGGATTTTTTCAAAAAAAAGTTTTTCCGCAAGTTCAGATGTGGAGAGCTAATTCTGTTTCCAATGATAAAAACCCATCTGTTTCCACCGAAAAAACCCTCAGGGGATCGGTTGCAACACTTTGGCACTATTTTTGAGTGAATTGCAGAACGTCAGAATTTTGCGGAAATTCTGACCACGCGGCTTAGGGATTTTTTCAAAAAAAAGTATTTCCGCAAGTTCAGACGTGGAGAGCTAAATCTGTTTCCATGATAAAAATCCATCTGTTTCCACCGAAAATCCTGTCAGGGGATCGTTTGCAACACTTTGGCACCATTTTTGAGTGAATTGCAGAACGTCAGATTTTTGCTGAAATTGTGACCGCGCATCTTAGGGATTTTTTTTAAAAAAAGTTGTTCAGACCTCGAGGGCTTATTCTGTTTCAATGCTAAAAACCCATCTGTTTCCACCGAAAAACTTCTCAGGGGATCGTTTGCAACACTTTGGCACCATTTTTGAGTGAATTGCAGAACGTCAGTTTTTTGCTGAAATTGTGACCGCGCAGCTTAGGGATTTTTTCAAAAAAAAGTTTTTCCGCAAGTTCAGATGTGGAGAGCTAATTCTGTTTCCAATGATAAAAACCCATCTGTTTCCACCGAAAAACCTCTCAGGGGATCGTTTGCAACACTTTGGCACCATTTTTGAGTGAATTGCAGAACGTCAGATTTTTGCTGAAATTGTGACCGCGCAGCTTAGGGATTTTTTTTAAAAAAAGTTGTTCAGACCTCGAGGGCTTATTCTGTTTCAATGCTAAAAACCCATGTGTTTCCACCGAAAAACCTCTCAGGGGATCTTTTGCAACACTTTGGCACCATTTTTGAGTGAATTGCAGAACTTCAGATTTTTGCTGAAATTGTGACCGCGCACCTTAGGGATTTTTTCAAAAAAAAGTTTTTCCGCAAGGTCAGACGTGGAGAGCTAATTCTGTTTCCAATGATAAAAATCCATCTGTTTCCACCGAAAAAACCCTCAGGGGATCGTTTGCAACACTTTGGCACCATTTTTGAGTGAATTGCAGAAAGTCAGATTTTTGCTGAAATTCTGACCGCGCACCTTAGGGATTTTTTCAAAAAAAAGTATTTCTGCAAGTTCAGACGTGGAGAGCTAAATCTGTTTCCATGATAAAAATCCATCTGTTTCCACCGAAAATCCTGTCATGGGATGGTTTGCAACACTTTGGCACCATTTTTGAGTGAATTGCAGAACGTCAGAATTTTGCTGAAATTGTGACCGCGCGGCTTAGGGATTTTTTTTAAAAAAAGTTGTTCAGACCTCGAGGGCTTATTCTGTTTCAATGATAAAAACCCATCTGTTTCCACCGAAAAACTTCTCATGGGATCATTTGCAACACTTTGGCACCATTTTTGAGTGAATTGCAGAACGTCAGATTTTTGCTGAAATTGTGACCGCGCGGCTTAGGGATTTTTTCAAAAAAAAGTTGTCCAGACCTCGAGGGCTCATTCTGTTTCAATGCTAAAAACCCATCTGTTTCCACTGAAAAACCTCTCAGGGGATCGTTTGCAACACTTTGGCACCATTTTTGAGTGAATTGCAGAACGTCAGATTTTTGCTGAAATTGTGACCGAGCGGCGTAGGGATTTTTTCAAAAAAAAGTTGTTCAGACTTCGAGGGCTCATTCTGCTTCCAATGATAAAAATCCATCTTGTTCCACCGAAAAACCTCTCAGGGGTCGTTTGCAACACTTTGGCACCATTTTTGAGTGAATTGCAGAACGTCAGATTTTTGCTGAAATTGTGACCGCGCAGCTTAGGGATTTTTTCAAAAAAAAGTTTTTCCGCAAGTTCAGATGTGGAGAGCTAATTCGGTTTCCAATGATAAAAACCCATCTGTTTCCACCGAAAAACCTTTCAGGGGATCGTTTGCAACACTTTGGCACCATTTTTGAGTGAATTGCAGAACGTCAGATTTTTGCTGTAATTGTGACCGCGCGGCTTAGGGATTTTTTCAAAAAAAAGTTGTTCAGACCTCGAGGGCTTATTCTGTTTCAATGATAAAAACCCATCTGTTTCCACCGAAAAACCTCTCAGGGGATCGTTTGCAACACTTTGGCACCATTTTTGAGTGAATTGCCGAACGTCAGATTTTTGCTGAAATTGTGACCGCGCGGCTTAGGGATTTTTTTCAAAAAACAGTTGTTCAGACCTCGAGGGCTCATTCTGTTTCAATGATAAAAACCCATCTGTTTCCACTGAAAAACCTGTGAGGGGATGGTTTGCAACACTTTGGCACCATTTTTGAGTGAATTGCAGAACATCAGATATTTGCTGAAATTGTGACCGCGCGGCTTAGGGATTTTTTCAAAAAAAAGTTGTTCAGACCTCGAGGGCTCATTCTGTTTCCATGATAAAAACCCATCTGTTTCCACCGAAAAACCTCTCAGGGGATCGTTTCCATCACTTTGGCACCATTTTTGAGTGAATTGCAGAACGTCAGATTTTTGCTGAAATTGTGACCGCGCGGCTTCGGGATTTTTTCAAAAAAAAGTTGTTCAGACCTCGAGGGCTCATTCTGTTTCAATGATAAAAACCCATCTGTTTCCATCAAAAAACCTGTCAGGGGCTCGTTTGCAACACTTTGGCACCATTTTTGAGTGAATTGCAGAACGTCAGATTTTTGCTGAAATTGTGACCGAGCGGCGTAGGGATTTTTTCAAAAAAAAGTTGTTCAGACTTCGAGGGCTCATTCTGTTTCCAATGATAAAAATCCATCTGTTTCCACCGAAAAACCTCTCAGGGGTCGTTTGCAACACTTTGGCACCATTTTTGAGTGAATTGCAGAACGTCAGATTTTTGCTGAAATTGTGACCGCGCAGCTTAGGGATTTTTTCAAAAAAAAGTTTTTCCGCAAGTTCAGATGTGGAGAGCTAATTCGGTTTCCAATGATAAAAACCCATCTGTTTCCACCGAAAAACCTTTCAGGGGATCGTTTGCAACACTTTGGCACCATTTTTGAGTGAATTGCAGAACGTCAGATTTTTGCTGTAATTGTGACCGCGCGGCTTAGGGATTTTTTCAAAAAAAAGTTGTTCAGACCTCGAGGGCTTATTCTGTTTCAATGATAAAAACCCATCTGTTTCCACCGAAAAACCTCTCAGGGGATCGTTTGCAACACTTTGGCACCATTTTTGAGTGAATTGCCGAACGTCAGATTTTTGCTGAAATTGTGACCGCGCGGCTTAGGGATTTTTTTCAAAAAACAGTTGTTCAGACCTCGAGGGCTCATTCTGTTTCAATGATAAAAACCCATCTGTTTCCACCGAAAAACCTGTCAGGGGATGGTTTGCAACACTTTGGCACCATTTTTGAGTGAATTGCAGAACATCAGATATTTGCTGAAATTGTGACCGCGCGGCTTAGGGATTTTTTCAAAAAAAAGTTGTTCAGACCTCGAGGGCTCATTCTGTTTCCATGATAAAAACCCATCTGTTTCCACCGAAAAACCTCTCAGGGGATCGTTTCCATCACTTTGGCACCATTTTTGAGTGAATTGCAGAACGTCAGATTTTTGCTGAAATTGTGACCGCGCGGCTTCGGGATTTTTTCAAAAAAAAGTTGTTCAGACCTCGAGGGCTCATTCTGTTTCAATGATAAAAACCCATCTGTTTCCATCAAAAAACCTGTCAGGGGCTCGTTTCCAATACTTTGGCACCATTTTTGAGTGAATTGCAGAACGTCAGATTTTTGCTGAAATTGTGACCGCGCGGCTTAGGGATATTTTTCAAAAAACAGTTGTTCAGACCTCGAGGGCTCATTCTGTTTCAATGATAAAAACCTATCTGTTTCCACCGAAAAATCTGTGAGGGGATCGTTTGCAACACTTTGGCACCATTTTTGAGTGAATTGCAGAACGTCAGATTTTTGCTGAAATTGTGACCGCGCGGCTTAGGGATTTTTTCAAAAAAAAGTATTTCCGCAAGTTCAGACGTGGAGAGCTAAATCTGTTTCCATGATAAAAATCCATCTGTTTCCACCGAAAATCCTGTCAGGGGATCGTTTGCAACACTTTGGCACCATTTTTGAGTGAATTGCAGAACGTCAGATTTTTGCTGAAATTGTGACCGCGCGGCTTAGGGATTTTTTGAAAAAAAAGTTTTTCCGCAAGTTCAGATGTGGAGAGCTAATTCTGTTTCCAATGATAAAAACCCATCTGTTTCCACCGAAAAACCTCTCAGGGGATCGTTTGCAACACTTTGGCACCATTTTTGAGTGAATTGCAGAACGTCAGATTTTTGCTGAAATTGTGACCGCGCAGCTTAGGAATTTTTTCAAAAAAAAGTTGTTCAGACCTCGAGGGCTCATTCTGTTTCCATGATAAAAACCCATCTGTTTCCACCGAAAAACCTGTCAGGGGATCGTTTCCATCACTTTGGCACCATTTTTGAGTGAATTGCAGAACGTCAGATTTTTGCTGAAATTGTGACCGCGCGGCTTAGGGATTTTTTCAAAAAAAAGTTGTTCAGACCTCGAGGGCTCATTCTGTTTCAATGATAAAAACCCATCTGTTTCCCTCAAAAAACCTGTCAGGGGCTCGTTTGCAACACTTTGGCACCATTTTTGAGTGAATTGCAGAACGTCAGATTTTTGCTAAAATTGTGACCGCGCGGCTTCGGGATTTTTTCAAAAAAAAGTTGTTCAGACCTCGAGGGCTCATTCTGTTTCAATGATAAAAACCCATCTGTTTCCACCCAAAAATCTGTCAGGGGATCGTTTGCAACACTTTGGCACCATTTTTGAGTGAATTGCAGAACGTCAGATTTTTGCTGAAATTGTGACCGCGCGGCTTAGGGATTTTTTTAAAAAAAGGTGTTCAGACCTCGAGGGCTCATTCTGTTTCAATGATAAAAACCCATCTGTTTCCACCAAAAAACCTGTCAGGGGATGGTTTGCAACACTTTGGCACCATTTTTGAGTTAATTGCAGAACGTCAGATTTTTGCTGAAATTGTGACCGCACGGCTTAGGGATTTTTTCAAAAAAAAGTTGTTCAGACCTCGAGGGCTCATTCTGTTTCAATGATAAAAACCCATCTGTTTCCCTCAAAAAACCTGTCAGGGGCTCGTTTGCAACACTTTGGCACCATTTTTGAGTGAATTGCAGAACGTCAGATTTTTGCTAAAATTGTGACCGCGCGGCTTCGGGATTTTTTCAAAAAAAAGTTGTTCAGACCTCGAGTGCTCATTCTGTTTCCATGATAAAAGCCCATCTGTTTCCACAGAAAAACCTGTCAGGGGATCGTTTGCAACACTTTGGCACCATTTTTGAGTGAATTGCAGAACGTCAGATTTTAGCTGAAATTGTGACCGCGCGGCTTAGGGATTTTTTCAAAAAAAGGTTTTCAGACCTCGAGGACTCATTCTGTTTCAATGATAAAAACCCATCTGTTTCCACCAAAAAACCTGTCAGGGGATCGTTTGCAACACTTTGGCACCATTTTTGAGTGAATTGCAGAACGTCAGATTTTTGCTGAAATTGTGACCGCGCGGCTTAGGGATTTTTTTAAAAAAAAGTTGTTCAGACCTCGAGGGCTCATTCTGTTTCAATGATAAAAACCCATCTGTTTCCACCCAAAAACCTGTCAGGGGATCGTTTGCAACACTTTGGCACCATTTTTGAGTGAATTGCAGAACCTCAGATTTTTGCTGAAATTGTGACCGCGCGGCTTAGGGATTTTTTTTTAAAAAAGGTGTTCAGACCTCGAGGGCTCATTCTGTTTCAATGATAAAAACCCATCTGTTTCCACCGAAAACCTGTCAGGGGATCTTTGCAACACTTTGGCACCATTTTTGAGTGAATTGCAGAACGTCAGATTTTTGCTGAAATTGCGACCACGCGGCTTAGGGATTTTTTTTTAAAAAAGTTGTTCAGACCTCGAGGGCTCATTTTGTTTCAATGATAAAAACCCATCTGTTTCCACACAAAAATCTGTGAGGGGATCGTTTGCAACACTTTGGCACCATTTTTGAGTGAATTGCAGAACGTCAGATTTTTGCTGAAATTGTGACCGCGCGGCTTCGGGATTTTTTCAAAAAAAAGTTGTTCAGACCTCGAGGGCTCATTCTGTTTCCATGATAAAAACCCATCTGTTTCCTCTGAAAAACCTGTGAGGGGATCGTTTGCAACACTTTGGCACCATTTTTGAGTGAATTGCAGAACGTCAGATTTTTGCTGAAATTGTGACCGCGCGGCTTAGGGATTTTTTCAAAAAAAGGTGTTCAGACCTCGAGGGCTCATTCTGTTTCAATGATAAAAACCCATCTGTTTCCACCGAAAAACCTGTCCGGGGATCGTTTGCAACACTTTGGCACCATTTTTGAGTGAATTGCAGAACGTCAGATTTTTGCTGAAATTGTGACCGCGCGGCTTAGGGATTTTTTTTAAAAAAGGTGTTCAGACCTCGAGGGCTCATTCTGTTTCAATGATAAAAACCCATCTGTTTCCACCAAAAAACCTGTCAGGGGATGGTTTGCAACACTTTGGCACCATTTTTGAGTTAATTGCAGAACGTCAGATTTTTGCTGAAATTGTGACCGCACGGCTTAGGGATTTTTTCAAAAAAAAGTTGTTCAGACCTCGAGGGCTCATTCTGTTTCAATGATAAAAACCCATCTGTTTCCCTCAAAAAACCTGTCAGGGGCTCGTTTGCAACACTTTGGCACCATTTTTGAGTGAATTGCAGAACGTCAGATTTTTGCTAAAATTGTGACCGCGCGGCTTCGGGATTTTTTCAAAAAAAAGTTGTTCAGACCTCGAGGGCTCATTCTGTTTCCATGATAAAAGCCCATCTGTTTCCACAGAAAAACCTGTCAGGGGATCGTTTGCAACACTTTGGCACCATTTTTGAGTGAATTGCAGAACGTCAGATTTTAGCTGAAATTGTGACCGCGCGGCTTAGGGATTTTTTCAAAAAAAGGTTTTCAGACCTCGAGGACTCATTCTGTTTCAATGATAAAAACCCATCTGTTTCCACCAAAAAACCTGTCAGGGGATCGTTTGCTACACTTTGGCACCATTTTTGAGTGAATTGCAGAACGTCAGATTTTTGCTGAAATTGTGACCGCGCGGCTTAGGGATTTTTTTTAAAAAAAGTTGTTCAGACCTCGAGGGCTCATTCTGTTTCAATGATAAAAACCCATCTGTTTCCACCCAAAAACCTGTCAGGGGATCGTTTGCAACACTTTGGCACCATTTTTGAGTGAATTGCAGAACCTCAGATTTTTGCTGAAATTGTGACCGCGCGGCTTAGGGATTTTTTTTTAAAAAAGGTGTTCAGACCTCGAGGGCTCATTCTGTTTCAATGATAAAAACCCATCTGTTTCCACCGAAAACCTGTCAGGGGATCTTTGCAACACTTTGGCACCATTTTTGAGTGAATTGCAGAACGTCAGATTTTTGCTGAAATTGCGACCACGCGGCTTAGGGATTTTTTTAAAAAAAAGTTGTTCAGACCTCGAGGGCTCATTTTGTTTCAATGATAAAAACCCATCTGTTTCCACACAAAAATCTGTGAGGGGATCGTTTGCAACACTTTGGCACCATTTTTGAGTGAATTGCAGAACGTCAGATTTTTGCTGAAATTGTGACCGCGCGGCTTCGGGATTTTTTCAAAAAAAAGTTGTTCAGACCTCGAGGGCTCATTCTGTTTCCATGATAAAAACCCATCTGTTTCCTCTGAAAAACCTGTGAGGGGATCGTTTGCAACACTTTGGCACCATTTTTGAGTGAATTGCAGAACGTCAGATTTTTGCTGAAATTGTGACCGCGCGGCTTAGGGATTTTTTCAAAAAAAGGTGTTCAGACCTCGAGGGCTCATTCTGTTTCAATGATAAAAACCCATCTGTTTCCACCGAAAAACCTGTCCGGGGATCGTTTGCAACACTTTGGCACCATTTTTGAGTGAATTGCAGAACGTCAGATTTTTGCTGAAATTGTGACCGCGCGGCTTAGGGATTTTTTCTCAGAAAAGGGTGTTCAGACCTCGAGGGCTCATTCTGTTGCCATGATAAAAACCCATCTGTTTCCACCGAAAAACCTCTCAGGGGATTGTGTGCAACACTTTGGCACCATTTTTGAGTGAATTGCAGAACGTCAGATTTTTGCTGAAATTGTGACCGCGCGGCTTAGGGATTTTTTTTTAAAAAAAGTGTTCAGACCTCGAGGGCTCATTCTGTTTCAATGATAAAAACCCATCTGTTTCCACCGAAAACCTGTCAGGGAATCTTTGCAACACTTTGGCACCATTTTTGAGTGAATTGCAGAACGTCAGATTTTTACTGAAATTGTGACCGCGCAGCTTAGGGATTTTTTGAAAAAAAAGTTTTTCCGCAAGTTCAGATGTGGAGAGCTAATTCTGTTTCCAATGATAAAAACCCATCTGTTTCCACCGAAAAACCTGTCAGGGGATCGTTTGCAACACTTTGGCACCATTTTTGAGTGAATTGCAGAACGTCAGATTTTTGCTGAAATTGTGACCGCGCAGCTTAGGAATTTTTTCAAAAAAAAGTTGTTCAGACCTCGAGGGCTCATTCTGTTTCCATGATAAAAACCCATCTGTTTCCACCGAAAAACCTGTCAGGGGATCGTTTCCATCACTTTGGCACCATTTTTGAGTGAATTGCAGAACGTCAGATTTTTGCTGAAATTGTGACCGCGCGGCTTAGGGATTTTTTCAAAAAAAAGTTGTTCAGACCTCGAGGGCTCATTCTGTTTCAATGATAAAAACCCATCTGTTTCCCTCAAAAAACCTGTCAGGGGCTCGTTTGCAACACTTTGGCACCATTTTTGAGTGAATTGCAGAACGTCAGATTTTTGCTGAAATTGCGACCACGCGGCTTAGGGATTTTTTTTTAAAAAAGTTGTTCAGACCTCGAGGGCTCATTCTGTTTCAATGATAAAAACCCATCTGTTTCCACACAAAAATCTGTGAGGGGATCGTTTGCAACACTTTGGCACCATTTTTGAGTGAATTGCAGAACGTCAGATTTTTGCTGAAATTGTGACCGCGCGGCTTTGGGATTTTTTCAAAAAAAAGTTGTTCAGACCTCGAGGGCTCATTCTGTTTCCATGATAAAAGCCAATCTGTTTCCACAGAAAAACCTGTCAGGGGATCGATTGCAACACTTTGGCACCATGTTTGAGTGAATTGCAGAACGTCTGATTTTTGCTGAAATTGTGACCGCGCGGCTTAGGGATTTTTTCAAAAAAAGGTGTTCAGACCTCGAGGGCTCATTCTGTTTCAATGATAAAAACCCATCTGTTTCCACCGAAAAACCTGTCCGGGGATCGTTTGCAACACTTTCGCACCATTTTTGAGTGAATTGCAGAATGTCAGATTTTTGCTGAAATTGTGACCGCGCGGCTTAGGGATTTTTTTTAAAAAAAGGTGTTCAGACCTCGAGGGCTCATTCTGTTTCCATGATAAAAACCCATCTGTTTCCACCGAAAAACCTGTGAGGGGATCGTTTGCAACACTTTGGCACCATTTTTGAGTGAATTGCAGAACGTCAGATTTTTGCTGAAATTGTGACCGCGCGGCTTAGGGATTTTTTCAAAAAAAAGGTGTTCAGACCTCGAGGGCTAATTCTGTTTCAATGATAAAAACCCATCTGTTTCCACCGAAAAACCTGTCAGGGGATCGTTTGCAACACTTTGGCACCATTTTTGAATGAATTGCAGAACGTCAGATTTTAGCTGAAATTGTGACCGCGCGGCTTAGGGATTTTTTTTTAAAAAAGTGTTCAGACCTCGAGGGCTCATTCTGTTTCTATGATAAAAATCCATCTGTATCCACCGAAAAACCTCTCAGGGGATCGTTTGCAACACTTTGGCACCATTTTTGAGTGAATTGCAGAACGTCAGATTTTTGCTGAAATTGCGACCGCGCGGCTTAGGGATTTTTTCAAAAAAAAGTTGTTCAGACCTCGAGGGCTCATTCTGTTTCCATGATAAAAATCCATCTGTTTCCACCGAAAAACCTGCCCGGGGATCGTTTGCAACACTTTACCACCATTTTTGAGTGAATTGCAGAACGTCAGATTTTTGCTGAAATTGTGACCGCGCGCCTTAGGGATTTTTTTTTAAAAAAGGTGTTCAGACCTCGAGGGCTCATTCTGTTTCAATGATAAAAACCCATCTGTTTCCACCGAAAACCTGTCAGGGGATCTTTGCAACACTTTGGCACCATTTTTGAGTGAATTGCAGAACGTCAGATTTTTGCTGAAATTGCGACTGCGCGGCTTAGGGATTTTTTCAAAAAAAAGTTGTTCAGACCTCGAGGGCTCATTCTGTTTCCATGATAAAAACCCATCTGTTTCCACCCAAAAACCTGTCAGGGGATCGTTTGCAACACTTTGGCACCATTTTTGAGTGAATTGCAGAACGTCAGATTTTTGCTGAAATTGTGACCGCGCGGCTTAGGGATTTTTTCAAAAAAAGGTGTTCAGACCTCGAGGGCTCATTCTGTTTCAATGATAAAAACCCATCTGTTTCCACCGAAAAACCTGTCCGGGGATCGTTTGCAACACTTTGGCACCATTTTTGAGTGAATTGCAGAACGTCAGATTTTTGCTGAAATTGTGACCGCGCGGCTTAGGGATTTTTTTTAAAAAAGGTGTTCAGACCTCGAGGGCTCATTCTGTTTCAATGATAAAAACCCATCTGTTTCCACCAAAAAACCTGTCAGGGGATGGTTTGCAACACTTTGGCACCATTTTTGAGTTAATTGCAGAACGTCAGATTTTTGCTGAAATTGTGACCGCACGGCTTAGGGATTTTTTCAAAAAAAAGTTGTTCAGACCTCGAGGGCTCATTCTGTTTCAATGATAAAAACCCATCTGTTTCCCTCAAAAAACCTGTCAGGGGCTCGTTTGCAACACTTTGGCACCATTTTTGAGTGAATTGCAGAACGTCAGATTTTTGCTAAAATTGTGACCGCGCGGCTTCGGGATTTTTTCAAAAAAAAGTTGTTCAGACCTCGAGGGCTCATTCTGTTTCCATGATAAAAGCCCATCTGTTTCCACAGAAAAACCTGTCAGGGGATCGTTTGCAACACTTTGGCACCATTTTTGAGTGAATTGCAGAACGTCAGATTTTAGCTGAAATTGTGACCGCGCGGCTTAGGGATTTTTTCAAAAAAAGGTTTTCAGACCTCGAGGACTCATTCTGTTTCAATGATAAAAACCCATCTGTTTCCACCAAAAAACCTGTCAGGGGATCGTTTGCTACACTTTGGCACCATTTTTGAGTGAATTGCAGAACGTCAGATTTTTGCTGAAATTGTGACCGCGCGGCTTAGGGATTTTTTTAAAAAAAAGTTGTTCAGACCTCGAGGGCTCATTCTGTTTCAATGATAAAAACCCATCTGTTTCCACCCAAAAACCTGTCAGGGGATCGTTTGCAACACTTTGGCACCATTTTTGAGTGAATTGCAGAACCTCAGATTTTTGCTGAAATTGTGACCGCGCGGCTTAGGGATTTTTTTTTAAAAAAGGTGTTCAGACCTCGAGGGCTCATTCTGTTTCAATGATAAAAACCCATCTGTTTCCACCGAAAACCTGTCAGGGGATCTTTGCAACACTTTGGCACCATTTTTGAGTGAATTGCAGAACGTCAGATTTTTGCTGAAATTGCGACCACGCGGCTTAGGGATTTTTTTAAAAAAAAGTTGTTCAGACCTCGAGGGCTCATTTTGTTTCAATGATAAAAACCCATCTGTTTCCTCTGAAAAACCTGTGAGGGGATCGTTTGCAACACTTTGGCACCATTTTTGAGTGAATTGCAGAACGTCAGATTTTTGCTGAAATTGTGACCGCGCGGCTTAGGGATTTTTTCAAAAAAAGGTGTTCAGACCTCGAGGGCTCATTCTGTTTCAATGATAAAAACCCATCTGTTTCCACCGAAAAACCTGTCCGGGGATCGTTTGCAACACTTTGGCACCATTTTTGAGTGAATTGCAGAACGTCAGATTTTTGCTGAAATTGTGACCGCGCGGCTTAGGGATTTTTTCTCAGAAAAGGGTGTTCAGACCTCGAGGGCTCATTCTGTTGCCATGATAAAAACCCATCTGTTTCCACCGAAAAACCTCTCAGGGGATTGTGTGCAACACTTTGGCACCATTTTTGAGTGAATTGCAGAACGTCAGATTTTTGCTGAAATTGTGACCGCGCGGCTTAGGGATTTTTTTTTAAAAAAAGTGTTCAGACCTCGAGGGCTCATTCTGTTTCAATGATAAAAACCCATCTGTTTCCACCGAAAACCTGTCAGGGAATCTTTGCAACACTTTGGCACCATTTTTGAGTGAATTGCAGAACGTCAGATTTTTACTGAAATTGTGACCGCGCAGCTTAGGGATTTTTTGAAAAAAAAGTTTTTCCGCAAGTTCAGATGTGGAGAGCTAATTCTGTTTCCAATGATAAAAACCCATCTGTTTCCACCGAAAAACCTGTCAGGGGATCGTTTGCAACACTTTGGCACCATTTTTGAGTGAATTGCAGAACGTCAGATTTTTGCTGAAATTGTGACCGCGCAGCTTAGGAATTTTTTCAAAAAAAAGTTGTTCAGACCTCGAGGGCTCATTCTGTTTCCATGATAAAAACCCATCTGTTTCCACCGAAAAACCTGTCAGGGGATCGTTTCCATCACTTTGGCACCATTTTTGAGTGAATTGCAGAACGTCAGATTTTTGCTGAAATTGTGACCGCGCGGCTTAGGGATTTTTTCAAAAAAAAGTTGTTCAGACCTCGAGGGCTCATTCTGTTTCAATGATAAAAACCCATCTGTTTCCCTCAAAAAACCTGTCAGGGGCTCGTTTGCAACACTTTGGCACCATTTTTGAGTGAATTGCAGAACGTCAGATTTTTGCTGAAATTGCGACCACGCGGCTTAGGGATTTTTTTTAAAAAAAGTTGTTCAGACCTCGAGGGCTCATTCTGTTTCAATGATAAAAACCCATCTGTTTCCACACAAAAATCTGTGAGGGGATCGTTTGCAACACTTTGGCACCATTTTTGAGTGAATTGCAGAACGTCAGATTTTTGCTGAAATTGTGACCGCGCGGCTTTGGGATTTTTTCAAAAAAAAGTTGTTCAGACCTCGAGGGCTCATTCTGTTTCCATGATAAAAGCCAATCTGTTTCCACAGAAAAACCTGTCAGGGGATCGATTGCAACACTTTGGCACCATGTTTGAGTGAATTGCAGAACGTCTGATTTTTGCTGAAATTGTGACCGCGCGGCTTAGGGATTTTTTCAAAAAAAGGTGTTCAGACCTCGAGGGCTCATTCTGTTTCAATGATAAAAACCCATCTGTTTCCACCGAAAAACCTGTCCGGGGATCGTTTGCAACACTTTCGCACCATTTTTGAGTGAATTGCAGAATGTCAGATTTTTGCTGAAATTGTGACCGCGCGGCTTAGGGATTTTTTTTAAAAAAAGGTGTTCAGACCTCGAGGGCTCATTCTGTTTCCATGATAAAAACCCATCTGTTTCCACCGAAAAACCTGTGAGGGGATCGTTTGCAACACTTTGGCACCATTTTTGAGTGAATTGCAGAACGTCAGATTTTTGCTGAAATTGTGACCGCGCGGCTTAGGGATTTTTTCAAAAAAAAAGGTGTTCAGACCTCGAGGGCTAATTCTGTTTCAATGATAAAAACCCATCTGTTTCCACCGAAAAACCTGTCAGGGGATCGTTTGCAACACTTTGGCACCATTTTTGAATGAATTGCAGAACGTCAGATTTTAGCTGAAATTGTGACCGCGCGGCTTAGGGATTTTTTTTAAAAAAAGTGTTCAGACCTCGAGGGCTCATTCTGTTTCTATGATAAAAATCCATCTGTATCCACCGAAAAACCTCTCAGGGGATCGTTTGCAACACTTTGGCACCATTTTTGAGTGAATTGCAGAACGTCAGATTTTTGCTGAAATTGCGACCGCGCGGCTTAGGGATTTTTTCAAAAAAAAGTTGTTCAGACCTCGAGGGCTCATTCTGTTTCCATGATAAAAATCCATCTGTTTCCACCGAAAAACCTGCCCGGGGATCGTTTGCAACACTTTGGCACCATTTTTGAGTGAATTGCAGAACGTCAGATTTTTGCTGAAATTGTGACCGCGCGCCTTAGGGATTTTTTTTTAAAAAAGGTGTTCAGACCTCGAGGGCTCATTCTGTTTCAATGATAAAAACCCATCTGTTTCCACCGAAAACCTGTCAGGGGATCTTTGCAACACTTTGGCACCATTTTTGAGTGAATTGCAGAACGTCAGATTTTTGCTGAAATTGCGACTGCGCGGCTTAGGGATTTTTTCAAAAAAAAGTTGTTCAGACCTCGAGGGCTCATTCTGTTTCCATGATAAAAACCCATCTGTTTCCACCCAAAAACCTGTCAGGGGATCGTTTGCAACACTTTGGCACCATGTTTGAGTGAATTGCAGAACGTCAGATTTTTGCTGAAATTGTGACCGCGCGGCTTAGGGATTTTTTCAAAAAAAGGTTTTCAGACCTCGAGGACTCATTCTGTTTCAATGATAAAAACCTATCTGTTTCCACCAAAAAACCTGTCAGGGGATCGTTTGCAACACTTTCGCACCATTTTTGAGTGAATTGCAGAACGTCAGATTTTTGCTGAAATTGTGACCGTGCGGCTTAGGGTTTTTTTTTTTTTTAAAGTGTTCAGACCTCGAGGGCTCATTCTGTTTCAATGATAAAAACCCATCTGTTTCCACCGAAAACCTGTCAGGGGATCTTTGCAACACTTTGGCACCATTTTTGAGTGAATTGCAGAACGTCAGATTTTTACTGAAATTGTGACCGCGCAGCTTAGGGATTTTTTGAAAAAAAAGTTTTTCCGCAAGTTCAGATGTGGAGAGCTAATTCTGTTTCCAATGATAAAAACCCATCTGTTTCCACCCAAAAACCTGTCAGGGGATCGTTTGCAACACTTTGGCACCATTTTTGAGTGAATTGCAGAACGTCAGATTTTTGCTGAAATTGTGACCGCGCGGCTTAGGGATTTTTTCAAAAAAAGGTTTTCAGACCTCGAGGACTCATTCTGTTTCAATGATAAAAACCTATCTGTTTCCACCAAAAAACCTGTCAGGGGATCGTTTGCAACACTTTCGCACCATTTTTGAGTGAATTGCAGAACGTCAGATTTTTGCTGAAATTGTGACCGTGCGGCTTAGGGTTTTTTTTTTTTTTTAAAGTGTTCAGACCTCGAGGGCTCATTCTGTTTCAATGATAAAAACCCATCTGTTTCCACCGAAAACCTGTCAGGGGATCTTTGCAACACTTTGGCACCATTTTTGAGTGAATTGCAGAACGTCAGATTTTTACTGAAATTGTGACCGCGCAGCTTAGGGATTTTTTGAAAAAAAAGTTTTTCCGCAAGTTCAGATGTGGAGAGCTAATTCTGTTTCCAATGATAAAAACCCATCTGTTTCCACCGAAAAACCTCTCAGGGGATCGTTTGCAACACTTTGGCACCATTTTTGAGTGAATTGCAGAACGTCAGATTTTTGCTGAAATTGTGACCGCGCAGCTTAGGAATTTTTTCAAAAAAAAGTTGTTCAGACCTCGAGGGCTCATTCTGTTTCCATGATAAAAACCCATCTGTTTCCACCGAAAAACCTGTCAGGGGATCGTTTCCATCACTTTGGCACCATTTTTGAGTGAATTGCAGAACGTCAGATTTTTGCTGAAATTGTGACCGCGCGGCTTAGGGATTTTTTCAAAAAAAAGTTTTTCAGACCTCGAGGGCTCATTCTGTTTCAATGATAAAAACCCATCTGTTTCCCTCAAAAAACCTGTCAGGGGCTCGTTTGCAACACTTTGGCACCATTTTTGAGTGAATTGCAGAACGTCAGATTTTTGCTAAAACTGTGACCGCGCGGCTTCGGGATTTTTTCAAAAAAAAGTTGTTCAGACCTCGAGGGCTCATTCTGTTTCAATGATAAAAACCCATCTGTTTCCACCCAAAAATCTGTCAGGGGATCGTTTGCAACACTTTGGCACCATTTTTGAGTGAATTGCAGAACGTCAGATTTTTACTGAAATTGTGACCGCGCGGCTTAGGGATTTTTTTAAAAAAAGGTGTTCAGACCTCGAGGGCTCATTCTGTTTCAATGATAAAAACCCATCTGTTTCCACCAAAAAACCTGTCAGGGGATGGTTTGCAACACTTTGGCACCATTTTTGAGTGAATTGCAGAACGTCAGATTTTTGCTGAAATTGTGACCGCGCGGCTTAGGGATTTTTTCAAAAAAAAGTTGTTCAGACCTCGAGGGCTCATTCTGTTTCAATGATAAAAACCCATCTGTTTCCCTCAAAAAACCTGTCAGGGGCTCGTTTGCAACACTTTGGCACCATTTTTGAGTGAATTGCAGAACGTCAGATTTTTGCTAAAATTGTGACCGCGCGGCTTCGGGATTTTTTCAAAAAAAAGTTGTTCAGACCTCGAGGGCTCATTCTGTTTCCATGATAAAAGCCCATCTGTTTCCACAGAAAAACCTGTCAGGGGATCGTTTGCAACACTTTGGCACCATTTTTGAGTGAATTGCAGAACGTCAGATTTTAGCTGAAATTGTGACCGCGCGGCTTAGGGATTTTTTCAAAAAAAGGTTTTCAGACCTCGAGGACTCATTCTGTTTCAATGATAAAAACCCATCTGTTTCCACCAAAAAACCTGTCAGGGGATCGTTTGCAACACTTTGGCACCATTTTTGAGTGAATTGCAGAACGTCAGATTTTTGCTGAAATTGTGACCGCGCGGCTTAGGGATTTTTTTTTAAAAAAGTTGTTCAGACCTCGAGGGCTCATTCTGTTTCAATGATAAAAACCCATCTGTTTCCACCCAAAAACTTGTCAGGGCATCGTTTGCAACACTTTGGCACCATTTTTGAGTGAATTGCAGAACCTCAGATTTTTGCTGAAATTGTGACCGCGCGGCTTAGGGATTTTTTTTAAAAAAAAGGTGTTCAGACCTCGAGGGCTCATTCTGTTTCAATGATAAAAACCCATCTGTTTCCACCGAAAACCTGTCAGGGGATCTTTGCAACACTTTGGCACCATTTTTGAGTGAATTGCAGAACGTCAGATTTTTGCTGAAATTGCGACCACGCGGCTTAGGGATTTTTTTTTTAAAAAGTTGTTCAGACCTCGAGGGCTCATTCTGTTTCAATGATAAAAACCCATCTGTTTCCACACAAAAATCTGTGAGGGGATCGTTTGCAACACTTTGGCACCATTTTTGAGTGAATTGCAGAACGTCAGATTTTTGCTGAAATTGTGACCGCGCGGCTTCGGGATTTTTTCAAAAAAAAGTTGTTCAGACCTCGAGGGCTCATTCTGTTTCCATGATAAAAGCCAATCTGTTTCCACAGAAAAACCTGTCAGGGGATCGATTGCAACACTTTGGCACCATGTTTGAGTGAATTGCAGAACGTCTGATTTTTGCTGAAATTGTGACCGCGCGGCTTAGGGATTTTTTCAAAAAAAGGTGTTCAGACCTCGAGGGCTCATTCTGTTTCAATGATAAAAACCCATCTGTTTCCACCGAAAAACCTGTCCGGGGATCGTTTGCAACACTTTCGCACCATTTTTGAGTGAATTGCAGAATGTCAGATTTTTGCTGAAATTGTGACCGCGCGGCTTAGGGATTTTTTTTAAAAAAAGGTGTTCAGACCTCGAGGGCTCATTCTGTTTCCATGATAAAAACCCATCTGTTTCCACCGAAAAACCTGTGAGGGGATCGTTTGCAACACTTTGGCACCATTTTTGAGTGAATTGCAGAACGTCAGATTTTTGCTGAAATTGTGACCGCGCGGCTTAGGGATTTTTTCAAAAAAAAGGTGTTCAGACCTCGAGGGCTAATTCTGTTTCAATGATAAAAACCCATCTGTTTCCACCGAAAAACCTGTCAGGGGATCGTTTGCAACACTTTGGCACCATTTTTGAATGAATTGCAGAACGTCAGATTTTAGCTGAAATTGTGACCGCGCGGCTTAGGGATTTTTTTTAAAAAAAGTGTTCAGACCTCGAGGGCTCATTCTGTTTCTATGATAAAAATCCATCTGTATCCACCGAAAAACCTCTCAGGGGATCGTTTGCAACACTTTGGCACCATTTTTGAGTGAATTGCAGAACGTCAGATTTTTGCTGAAATTGTGACCGCGCGGCTTAGGGATTTTTTTTTTAAAAAGTTGTTCAGACCTCGAGGGCTCATTCTGTTTCAATGATAAAAACCCATCTGTTTCCACCCAAAAACCTGTCAGGGCATCGTTTGCAACACTTTGGCACCATTTTTGAGTGAATTGCAGAACCTCAGATTTTTGCTGAAATTGTGACCGCGCGGCTTAGGGATTTTTTTTTAAAAAAGGTGTTCAGACCTCGAGGGCTCATTCTGTTTCAATGATAAAAACCCATCTGTTTCCACCGAAAACCTGTCAGGGGATCTTTGCAACACTTTGGCACCATTTTTGAGTGAATTGCAGAACGTCAGATTTTTGCTGAAATTGCGACCACGCGGCTTAGGGATTTTTTTTTAAAAAAGTTGTTCAGACCTCGAGGGCTCATTCTGTTTCAATGATAAAAACCCATCTGTTTCCACACAAAAATCTGTGAGGGGATCGTTTGCAACACTTTGGCACCATTTTTGAGTGAATTGCAGAACGTCAGATTTTTGCTGAAATTGTGACCGCGCGGCTTCGGGATTTTTTCAAAAAAAAGTTGTTCAGACCTCGAGGGCTCATTCTGTTTCCATGATAAAAGCCAATCTGTTTCCACAGAAAAACCTGTCAGGGGATCGATTGCAACACTTTGGCACCATGTTTGAGTGAATTGCAGAACGTCTGATTTTTGCTGAAATTGTGACCGCGCGGCTTAGGGATTTTTTCAAAAAAAGGTGTTCAGACCTCGAGGGCTCATTCTGTTTCAATGATAAAAACCCATCTGTTTCCACCGAAAAACCTGTCCGGGGATCGTTTGCAACACTTTCGCACCATTTTTGAGTGAATTGCAGAATGTCAGATTTTTGCTGAAATTGTGACCGCGCGGCTTAGGGATTTTTTTTAAAAAAAGGTGTTCAGACCTCGAGGGCTCATTCTGTTTCCATGATAAAAACCCATCTGTTTCCACCGAAAAACCTGTGAGGGGATCGTTTGCAACACTTTGGCACCATTTTTGAGTGAATTGCAGAACGTCAGATTTTTGCTGAAATTGTGACCGCGCGGCTTAGGGATTTTTTCAAAAAAAAGGTGTTCAGACCTCGAGGGCTAATTCTGTTTCAATGATAAAAACCCATCTGTTTCCACCGAAAAACCTGTCAGGGGATCGTTTGCAACACTTTGGCACCATTTTTGAATGAATTGCAGAACGTCAGATTTTAGCTGAAATTGTGACCGCGCGGCTTAGGGATTTTTTTTAAAAAAAGTGTTCAGACCTCGAGGGCTCATTCTGTTTCTATGATAAAAATCCATCTGTATCCACCGAAAAACCTCTCAGGGGATCGTTTGCAACACTTTGGCACCATTTTTGAGTGAATTGCAGAACGTCAGATTTTTGCTGAAATTGCGACCGCGCGGCTTAGGGATTTTTTCAAAAAAAAGTTGTTCAGACCTCGAGGGCTCATTCTGTTTCCATGATAAAAATCCATCTGTTTCCACCGAAAAACCTGCCCGGGGATCGTTTGCAACACTTTGGCACCATTTTTGAGTGAATTGCAGAACGTCAGATTTTTGCTGAAATTGTGACCGCGCGGCTTAGGGATTTTTTCAAAAAAAGGTTTTCAGACCTCGAGGACTCATTCTGTTTCAATGATAAAAACCTATCTGTTTCCACCAAAAAACCTGTCAGGGGATCGTTTGCAACACTTTCGCACCATTTTTGAGTGAATTGCAGAACGTCAGATTTTTGCTGAAATTGTGACCGTGCGGCTTAGGGTTTTTTTTTTTTTTAAAGTGTTCAGACCTCGAGGGCTCATTCTGTTTCAATGATAAAAACCCATCTGTTTCCACCGAAAACCTGTCAGGGGATCTTTGCAACACTTTGGCACCATTTTTGAGTGAATTGCAGAACGTCAGATTTTTGCTGAAATTGCGACCGCGCGGCTTCGGGATTTTTTCAAAAAAAAGTTGTTCAGACCTCGAGGGCTCATTCTGCTTCCATGATAAAAGCCCATCTGTTTCCACAGAAAAACCTGTCAGGGGATCGTTTGCAACACTTTGGCACCATTTTTGAGTGAATTGCAGAACGTCAGATTTTAGCTGAAATTGTGACCGCGCGGCTTAGGGATTTTTTCAAAAAAAGGTTTTCAGACCTCGAGGACTCATTCTGTTTCAATGATAAAAACCCATCTGTTTCCACCAAAAAACCTGTCAGGGGATCGTTTGCAACACTTTGGCACCATTTTTGAGTGAATTGCAGAACATCAGATTTTTGCTGAAATTGTGACCGCACGGCTTAGGGATTTTTTTAAAAAAAGTTGTTCAGACCTCGAGGGCTCATTCTGTTTCAATGATAAAAACCCATCTGTTTCCACCCAAAAACCTGTCAGGGGATCGTTTGCAACACTTTGGCACCATTTTTGAGTGAATTGCAGAACCTCAGATTTTTGCTGAAATTGTGACCGCGCGGCTTAGGGATTTTTTTTTTAAAAAAGGTGTTCAGACCTCGAGGGCTCATTCTGTTTCAATGATAAAAACCCATCTGTTTCCACCGAAAACCTGTCAGGGGATCTTTGCAACACTTTGGCACCATTTTTGAGTGAATTGCAGAACGTCAGATTTTTGCTGAAATTGCGACCGCGCGGCTTAGGGATTTTTTTTAAAAAAAGTTGTTCAGACCTCGAGGGCTCATTCTGTTTCAATGATAAAAACCCATCTGTTTCCACACAAAAATCTGTGAGGGGATCGTTTGCAACACTTTGGCACCATTTTTGAGTGAATTTCAGAACGTCAGATTTTTGCTGAAATTGTGACCGCGCGGCTTCGGGATTTTTTCAAAAAAAAGTTGTTCAGACCTCGAGGGCTCATTCTGTTTCCATGATAAAAGCCAATCTGTTTCCACAGAAAAACCTGTCAGGGGATCGATTGCAACACTTTGGCACCATTTTTGAGTGAATTGCAGAACGTCAGATTTTTGCTGAAATTGTGACCGCGCGGCTTAGGGATTTTTTCAAAAAAAGGTGTTCAGACCTCGAGGGCTCATTCTGTTTCAATGATAAAAACCCATCTGTTTCCACCGAAAAACCTGTCCGGGGATCGTTTGCAACACTTTCGCACCATTTTTGAGTGAATTGCAGAACGTCAGATTTTTGCTGAAATTGTGACCGCGCGGCTTAGGGATTTTTTTTTAAAAAAGGTGTTCAGACCTCGAGGGCTCATTCTGTTTCCATGATAAAAACCCATCTGTTTCCACCGAAAAACCTGTGAGGGGATCGTTTGCAACACTTTGGCACCATTTTTGAGTGAATTGCAGAACGTCAGATTTTTGCTGAAATTGTGACCGCGCGGCTTAGGGATTTTTTCAAAAAAAAGGTGTTCAGACCTCGAGGGCTAATTCTGTTTCAATGATAAAAACCCATCTGTTTCCACCGAAAACCTGTCAGGGGATCTTTGCAACACTTTGGCACCATTTTTGAGTGAATTGCAGAACGTCAGATTTTTGCTGAAATTGCGACCGCGCGGCTTCGGGATTTTTTCAAAAAAAAGTTGTTCAGACCTCGAGGGCTCATTCTGCTTCCATGATAAAAGCCCATCTGTTTCCACAGAAAAACCTGTCAGGGGATCGTTTGCAACACTTTGGCACCATTTTTGAGTGAATTGCAGAACGTCAGATTTTAGCTGAAATTGTGACCGCGCGGCTTAGGGATTTTTTCAAAAAAAGGTTTTCAGACCTCGAGGACTCATTCTGTTTCAATGATAAAAACCCATCTGTTTCCACCAAAAAACCTGTCAGGGGATCGTTTGCAACACTTTGGCACCATTTTTGAGTGAATTGCAGAACATCAGATTTTTGCTGAAATTGTGACCGCACGGCTTAGGGATTTTTTTAAAAAAAGTTGTTCAGACCTCGAGGGCTCATTCTGTTTCAATGATAAAAACCCATCTGTTTCCACCCAAAAACCTGTCAGGGGATCGTTTGCAACACTTTGGCACCATTTTTGAGTGAATTGCAGAACCTCAGATTTTTGCTGAAATTGTGACCGCGCGGCTTAGGGATTTTTTTTTAAAAAAAGGTGTTCAGACCTCGAGGGCTCATTCTGTTTCAATGATAAAAACCCATCTGTTTCCACCGAAAACCTGTCAGGGGATCTTTGCAACACTTTGGCACCATTTTTGAGTGAATTGCAGAACGTCAGATTTTTGCTGAAATTGCGACCGCGCGGCTTAGGGATTTTTTTTAAAAAAAGTTGTTCAGACCTCGAGGGCTCATTCTGTTTCAATGATAAAAACCCATCTGTTTCCACACAAAAATCTGTGAGGGGATCGTTTGCAACACTTTGGCACCATTTTTGAGTGAATTTCAGAACGTCAGATTTTTGCTGAAATTGTGACCGCGCGGCTTCGGGATTTTTTCAAAAAAAAGTTGTTCAGACCTCGAGGGCTCATTCTGTTTCCATGATAAAAGCCAATCTGTTTCCACAGAAAAACCTGTCAGGGGATCGATTGCAACACTTTGGCACCATTTTTGAGTGAATTGCAGAACGTCAGATTTTTGCTGAAATTGTGACCGCGCGGCTTAGGGATTTTTTCAAAAAAAGGTGTTCAGACCTCGAGGGCTCATTCTGTTTCAATGATAAAAACCCATCTGTTTCCACCGAAAAACCTGTCCGGGGATCGTTTGCAACACTTTCGCACCATTTTTGAGTGAATTGCAGAACGTCAGATTTTTGCTGAAATTGTGACCGCGCGGCTTAGGGATTTTTTTTTAAAAAAGGTGTTCAGACCTCGAGGGCTCATTCTGTTTCCATGATAAAAACCCATCTGTTTCCACCGAAAAACCTGTGAGGGGATCGTTTGCAACACTTTGGCACCATTTTTGAGTGAATTGCAGAACGTCAGATTTTTGCTGAAATTGTGACCGCGCGGCTTAGGGATTTTTTCAAAAAAAAGGTGTTCAGACCTCGAGGGCTAATTCTGTTTCAATGATAAAAACCCATCTGTTTACACCGAAAAACCTGTCAGGGGATCGTTTGCAACACTTTGGCACCATTTTTGAATGAATTGCAGAACGTCAGATTTTTGCTGAAATTGTGACCGTGCGGCTTAGGGATTTTTTTTTTTAAAAAGTGTTCAGACCTCGAGGGCTCATTCTGTTTCAATGATAAAAACCCATCTGTTTCCACCGAAAACCTGTCAGGGGATCTTTGCAACACTTTGGCACCATTTTTGAGTGAATTGCAGAACGTCAGATTTTTGCTGAAATTGCGACTGCGCGGCTTAGGGATTTTTTCAAAAAAAAGTTGTTCAGACCTCGAGGGCTCATTCTGTTTCCATGATAAAAACCCATCTGTTTCCACCCAAAAACCTGTCAGGGGATCGTTTGCAACACTTTGGCACCATTTTTGAGTGAATTGCAGAACGTCAGATTTTAGCTGAAATTGTGACCGCGCGGCTTAGGGATTTTTTCAAAAAAAGGTTTTCAGACCTCGAGGACTCATTCTGTTTCAATGATAAAAACCCATCTGTTTCCCCCAAAAAACCTGTCAGGGGATCGTTTGCAACACTTTGGCACCATTTTTGAGTGAATTGCAGAACGTCAGATTTTTGCTGAAATTGTGACCGCGCGGTTTAGGGATTTTTTTTTAAAAAAGGTGTTCAGACCTCGAGGGCTCATTCTGTTTCAATGATAAAAACCCATCTGTTTCCACCGAAAACCTGTCAGGGGATCTTTGCAACACTTTGGCACCATTTTTGAGTGAATTGCAGAACGTCAGATTTTTGCTGAAATTGTGACCGCGCGGCTTAGGGATTTTTTTAAAAAAAAGTTGTTCAGACCTCGAGGGCTCATTCTGTTTCAATGATAAAAACCCATCTGTTTCCACACAAAAATCTGTGAGGGGATCGTTTGCAACACTTTGGCACCATTTTTGAGTGAATTGCAGAACGTCAGATTTTTGCTGAAATTGTGACCGCGCGGCTTCGGGATTTTTTCAAAAAAAAGTTGTTCAGACCTCGAGGGCTCATTCTGTTTCCATGATAAAAGCCAATCTGTTTCCACAGAAAAACCTGTCAGGGGATCGATTGCAACACTTTGGCACCATTTTTGAGTGAATTGCAGAACGTCAGATTTTTGCTGAAATTGTGACCGCGCGGCTTAGGGATTTTTTCAAAAAAAGGTGTTCAGACCTCGAGGGCTCATTCTGTTTCAATGATAAAAACCCATCTGTTTCCACCGAAAAACCTGTCGGGGATCGTTTGCAACACTTTCGCACCATTTTTGAGTGAATTGCAGAACGTCAGATTTTTGTTGAAATTGTGACCGCGCGGCTTTGGGATTTTTTTAAAAAAAAGGTGTTCAGACCTCGAGGGCTCATTCTGTTTCTATGATAAAAATCCATCTGTATCCACCGAAAAACCTGTGAGGGGATCGTTTGCAACACTTTGGCACCATTTTTGAGTGAATTGCAGAACGTCAGATTTTTGCTGAAATTGCGACCGCGCGGCTTAGGGATTTTTTCAAAAAAAAGTTGTTCAGACCTCGAGGGCTAATTCTGTTTCCATGATAAAAATCCATCTGTTTCCACCGAAAAACCTGCCCGGGGATCGTTTGCAACACTTTGGCACCATTTTTGAGTGAATTGCAGAACGTCAGATTTTTGGTGAAATTGTGACCGCGCGCCTTAGGGATTTTTTTTTAAAAAAAGGTGTTCAGACCTCGAGGGCTCATTCTGTTTCAATGATAAAAACCCATCTGTTTCCACCGAAAAACCTCTCAGGGGATCGTTTGCAACACTTTGGCAGCATTTTTGAGTGAATTGCAGAACGTCAGATTTTTGCTGAAATTGTGACCGTGCGGCTTAGGGATTTTTTTTTTAAAAAAGTGTTCAGACCTCGAGGGCTCATTCTGTTTCAATGATAAAAACCCATCTGTTTCCACCGAAAACCTGTCAGGGGATCTTTGCAACACTTTGGCACCATTTTTGAGTGAATTGCAGAACGTCAGATTTTTGCTGAAATTGCGACTGCGCGGCTTAGGGATTTTTTCAAAAAAAAGTTGTTCAGACCTCGAGGGCTCATTCTGTTTCCATGATAAAAACCCATCTGTTTCCACCGAAAACCTGTCAGGGGATCTTTGCAACACTTTGGCACCATTTTTGAGTGAATTGCAGAACGTCAGATTTTTGCTGAAATTGCGACCGCGCGGCTTCGGGATTTTTTCAAAAAAAAGTTGTTCAGACCTCGAGGGCTCATTCTGTTTCCATGATAAAAGCCCATATGTTTCCACAGAAAAACCTGTCAGGGGCTCGTTTGCAACACTTTGGCACCATTTTTGAGTGAATTGCAGAACGTCAGATTTTAGCTGAAATTGTGACCGCGCGGCTTAGGGATTTTTTCAAAAAAAGGTTTTCAGACCTCGAGGACTCATTCTGTTTCAATGATAAAAACCCATCTGTTTCCACCAAAAAACCTGTCAGGGGATCGTTTGCAACACTTTGGCACCATTTTTGAGTGAATTGCAGAACGTCAGATATTTGCTGAAATTGTGACCGCGCGGCTTAGGGATTTTTTTTAAAAAAAGTTGTTCAGACCTCGAGGGCTCATTCTGTTTCAATGATAAAAACCCATCTGTTTCCACCCAAAAACCTGTCAGGGGATCGTTTGCAACACTTTGGCACCATTTTTGAGTGAATTGCAGAACCTCAGATTTTTGCTGAAATTGTGACCGCGCGGCTTAGGGATTTTTTTTTAAAAAAGGTGTTCAGACCTCGAGGGCTCATTCTGTTTCAATGATAAAAACCCATCTGTTTCCACCGAAAACCTGTCAGGGGATCTTTGCAACACTTTGGCACCATTTTTGAGTGAATTGCAGAACGTCAGATTTTTGCTGAAATTGCGACCGCGCGGCTTAGGGATTTTTTTTTAAAAAAGTTGTTCAGACCTCGAGGGCTCATTCTGTTTCAATGATAAAAACCCATCTGTTTCCACACAAAAATCTGTGAGGGGATCGTTTGCAACACTTTGGCACCATTTTTGAGTGAATTGCAGAACGTCAGATTTTTGCTGAAATTGTGACCGCGCGGCTTCGGGATTTTTTCAAAAAAAAGTTGTTCAGACCTCGAGGGCTCATTCTGTTTCCATGATAAAAGCCAATCTGTTTCCACAGAAAAACCTGTCAGGGGATCGATTGCAACACTTTGGCACCATTTTTGAGTGAATTGCAGAACGTCAGATTTTAGCTGAAATTGTGACCGCGCGGCTTAGGGATTTTTTTTTAAAAAAGTGTTCAGACCTCGAGGGCTCATTCTGTTTCTATGATAAAAATCCATCTGTATCCACCGAAAAACCTCTCAGGGGATCCTTTGCAACACTTTGGCACCATTTTTGAGTGAATTGCAGAACGTCAGATTTTTGCTTAAATTGCGACCGCGCGGCTTAGGGATTTTTTCAAAAAAAAGTTGTTCAGATCTCGAGGGCTCATTCTGTTTCCATGATAAAAATCCATCTGTTTCCACTGAAAAACCTGCCCGGGGATCGTTTGCAACACTTTGGCACCATTTTTGAGTGAATTGCAGAACGTCAGATTTTTGGTGAAATTGTGACCGCGCGCCTTAGGGATTTTTTTTTTAAAAAGGTGTTCAGACCTCGAGGGCTCATTCTGTTTCAATGATAAAAACCCATCTGTTTCCACCGAAAAACCTCTCAGGGGATCGTTTGCAACACTTTGGCAGCATTTTTGAGTGAATTGCAGAACGTCAGATTTTTGCTGAAATTGTGACCGTGCGGCTTAGGGATTTTTTTTTTAAAAAAGTGTTCAGACCTTGAGGGCTCATTCTGTTTCAATGATAAAAACCCATCTGTTTCCACCGAAAAACCTGTCAGGGGATCGTTGCAACACTTTGGCACCATTTTTGAGTGAATTGCAGAACGTCAGATTTTTGCTGAAATTGCGACTGCGCGGCTTAGGGATTTTTTCAAAAAAAAGTTGTTCAGACCTCGAGGGCTCATTCTGTTTCCATGATAAAAACCCATCTGTTTCCACCGAAAACCTGTCAGGGGATCTTTGCAACACTTTGGCACCATTTTTGAGTGAATTGCAGAACGTCAGATTTTTGCTGAAATTGCGACCGCGCGGCTTCGGGATTTTTTCAAAAAAAAGTTGTTCAGACCTCGAGGGCTCATTCTGTTTCCATGATAAAAGCCCATATGTTTCCACAGAAAAACCTGTCAGGGGATCGTTTGCAACACTTTGGCACCATTTTTGAGTGAATTGCAGAACGTCAGATTTTAGCTGAAATTGTGACCGCGCGGCTTAGGGATTTTTTCAAAAAAAGGTTTTCAGACCTCGAGGACTCATTCTGTTTCAATGATAAAAACCCATCTGTTTCCACCAAAAAACCTGTCAGGGGATCGTTTGCAACACTTTGGCACCATTTTTGAGTGAATTGCAGAACCTCAGATTTTTGCTGAAATGGCGACCGAGCGGCTTAGGGATTTTTTTTAAAAAAAGTTGTTCAGACCTCGAGGGCTCATTCTGTTTCAATGATAAAAACCCATCTGTTTCCACACAAAAATCTGTGAGGGGATCGTTTGCAACACTTTGGCACCATTTTTGAGTGAATTGCAGAACGTCAGATTTTTGCTGAAATTGTGACCGCGCGGCTTCGGGATTTTTTCAAAAAAAAGTTGTTCAGACCTCGAGGGCTCATTCTGTTTCCATGATAAAAGCCAATCTGTTTCCACAGAAAAACCTGTCAGGGGATCGATTGCAACACTTTGGCACCATTTTTGAGTGAATTGCAGAACGTCAGATTTTAGCTGAAATTGTGACCGCGCGGCTTAGGGATTTTTTTTTTTAAAAGTGTTCAGACCTCGAGGGCTCATTCTGTTTCTATGATAAAAATCCATCTGTATCCACCGAAAAACCTCTCAGGGGATCCTTTGCAACACTTTGGCACCATTTTTGAGTGAATTGCAGAACGTCAGATTTTTGCTTAAATTGCGACCGCGCGGCTTAGGGATTTTTTCAAAAAAAAGTTGTTCAGATCTCGAGGGCTCATTCTGTTTCCATGATAAAAATCCATCTGTTTCCACCGAAAAACCTGCCCGGGGATCGTTTGCAACACTTTGGCACCATTTTTGAGTGAATTGCAGAACGTCAGATTTTTGGTGAAATTGTGACCGCGCGCCTTAGGGATTTTTTTTTAAAAAAGGTGTTCAGACCTCGAGGGCTCATTCTGTTTCAATGATAAAAACCCATCTGTTTCCACCGAAAAACCTCTCAGGGGATCGTTTGCAACACTTTGGCAGCATTTTTGAGTGAATTGCAGAACGTCAGATTTTTGCTGAAATTGTGACCGTGCGGCTTAGGGATTTTTTTTTAAAAAAAGTGTTCAGACCTCGAGGGCTCATTCTGTTTCAATGATAAAAACCCATCTGTTTCCACCGAAAACCTGTCAGGGGATCTTTGCAACACTTTGGCACCATTTTTGAGTGAATTGCAGAACGTCAGATTTTTGCTGAAATTGCGACTGCGCGGCTTAGGGATTTTTTCCAAAAAAAGTTCTTCAGACCTCGAGGGCTCATTCTGTTTCCATGATAAAAACCCATCTGTTTCCACCGAAAACCTGTCAGGGGATCTTTGCAACACTTTGGCACCATTTTTGAGTGAATTGCAGAACGTCAGATTTTTGCTGAAATTGCGACCGTGCGGCTTCGGGATTTTTTCAAAAAAAAGTTGTTCAGACCTCGAGGGCTCATTCTGTTTCCATGATAAAAGCCCATCTGTTTCCACAGAAAAACCTGTCAGGGGATCGTTTGCAACACTTTGGCACCATTTTTGAGTGAATTGCAGAACGTCAGATTTTAGCTGAAATTGTGACCGCGCGGCTTAGGGATTTTTTCAAAAAAAGGTTTTCAGACCTCGAGGACTCATTCTGTTTCAATGATAAAAACCCATCTGTTTCCACCAAAAAACCTGTCAGGGGATCGTTTGCAACACTTTGGCACCATTTTTGAGTGAATTGCAGAACGTCAGATTTTTGCTGAAATTGTGACCGCGCGGCTTAGGGATTTTTTTTAAAAAAAGTTGTTCAGACCTCGAGGGCTCATTCTGTTTCCATGATAAAAACCCATCTGTTTCCACCCAAAAACCTGTCAGGGGATCGTTTGCAACACTTTGGCACCATTTTTGAGTGAATTGCAGAACCTCAGATTTTTGCTGAAATTGTGACCGCGCGGCTTAGGGATTTTTTTTTAAAAAAGGTGTTCAGACCTCGAGGGCTCATTCTGTTTCAATGATAAAAACCCATCTGTTTCCACCGAAAACCTGTCAGGGGATCTTTGCAACACTTTGGCACCATTTTTGAGTGAATTGCAGAACGTCAGATTTTTGCTGAAATTGCGACCGCGCGGCTTAGGGATTTTTTTTTAAAAAAAGTTGTTCAGACCTCGAGGGCTCATTCTGTTTCAATGATAAAAACCCATCTGTTTCCACACAAAAATCTGTGAGGGGATCGTTTGCAACACTTTGGCACCATTTTTGAGTGAATTGCAGAACGTCAGATTTTTGCTGAAATTGTGACCGCGCGGCTTCGGGATTTTTTCAAAAAAAAGTTGTTCAGACCTCGAGGGCTCATTCTGTTTCCATGATAAAAGCCAATCTGTTTCCACAGAAAAACCTTTCAGGGGATCGATTGCAACACTTTGGCACCATTTTTGAGTGAATTGCAGAACGTCAGATTTTTGCTGAAATTGTGACCGCGCGGCTTAGGGATTTTTTCAAAAAAAGGTGTTCAGACCTCGAGGGCTCATTCTGTTTCAATGATAAAAACCCATCTGTTTCCACCGAAAAACCTGTCCGGGGATCGTTTGCAACACTTTCGCACCATTTTTGAGTGAATTGCAGAACGTCAGATTTTTGCTGAAATTGTGACCGCGCGGCTTAGGGATTTTTTTTTAAAAAAGGTGTTGAGACCTCGAGGGCTCATTCTGTTTCCATGATAAAAACCCATCTGTTTCCACCGAAAAACCTGTGAGGGGATCGTTTGCAACACTTTGGCACCATTTTTGAGTGAATTGCAGAACGTCAGATTTTTGCTGAAATTGTGACCGCGCGGCTTAGGGATTTTTTCAAAAAAAAGGTGTTCAGACCTCGAGGGCTAATTCTGTTTCAATGATAAAAACCCATCTGTTTCCACCGAAAAACCTGTCAGGGGATCGTTTGCAACACTTTGGCACCATTTTTGAATGAATTGCAGAACGTCAGATTTTAGCTGAAATTGTGACCGCGCGGCTTAGGGATTTTTTTTTAAAAAAGTGTTCAGACCTCGAGGGCTCATTCTGTTTCTATGATAAAAATCCATCTGTATCCACCGAAAAACCTCTCAGGGGATCGTTTGCAACACTTTGGCACCATTTTTGAGTGAATTGCAGAACGTCAGATTTTTGCTGAAATTGCGACCGCGCGGCTTAGGGATTTTTTCAAAAAAAAGTTGTTCAGACCTCGAGGGCTCATTCTGTTTCCATGATAAAAATCCATCTGTTTCCACCGAAAAACCTGTCAGGGGCTCGTTTGCAACACTTTGGCACCATTTTTGAGTGAATTGCAGAACGTCAGATTTTTGCTGAAATTGTGACCGCGCGCCTTAGGGATTTTTTTTTTTAAAAGGTGTTCAGACCTCGAGGGCTCATTCTGTTTCAATGATAAAAACCCATCTGTTTCCACCGAAAAACCTCTCAGGGGATCGTTTGCAACACTTTGGCAGCATTTTTGAGTGAATTGCAGAACGTCAGATTTTTGCTGAAATTGTGACCGTGCGGCTTAGGGATTTTTTTTTAAAAAAAGTGTTCAGACCTCGAGGGCTCATTCTGTTTCAATGATAAAAACCCATCTGTTTCCACCGAAAACCTGTCAGGGGATCTTTGCAACACTTTGGCACCATTTTTGAGTGAATTGCAGAACGTCAGATTTTTGCTGAAATTGCGACTGCGCGGCTTAGGGATTTTTTCCAAAAAAAGTTCTTCAGACCTCGAGGGCTCATTCTGTTTCCATGATAAAAACCCATCTGTTTCCACCGAAAACCTGTCAGGGGATCTTTGCAACACTTTGGCACCATTTTTGAGTGAATTGCAGAACGTCAGATTTTTGCTGAAATTGCGACCGTGCGGCTTCGGGATTTTTTCAAAAAAAAGTTGTTCAGACCTCGAGGGCTCATTCTGTTTCCATGATAAAAGCCCATCTGTTTCCACAGAAAAACCTGTCAGGGGATCGTTTGCAACACTTTGGCACCATTTTTGAGTGAATTGCAGAACGTCAGATTTTAGCTGAAATTGTGACCGCGCGGCTTAGGGATTTTTTCAAAAAAGGTTTTCAGACCTCGAGGACTCATTCTGTTTCAATGATAAAAACCCATCTGTTTCCACCAAAAAACCTGTCAGGGGATCGTTTGCAACACTTTGGCACCATTTTTGAGTGAATTGCAGAACGTCAGATTTTTGCTGAAATTGTGACCGCGCGGCTTAGGGATTTTTTTTAAAAAAAGTTGTTCAGACCTCGAGGGCTCATTCTGTTTCCATGATAAAAACCCATCTGTTTCCACCCAAAAACCTGTCAGGGGATCGTTTGCAACACTTTGGCACCATTTTTGAGTGAATTGCAGAACCTCAGATTTTTGCTGAAATTGTGACCGCGCGGCTTAGGGATTTTTTTTTAAAAAAGGTGTTCAGACCTCGAGGGCTCATTCTGTTTCAATGATAAAAACCCATCTGTTTCCACCGAAAACCTGTCAGGGGATCTTTGCAACACTTTGGCACCATTTTTGAGTGAATTGCAGAACGTCAGATTTTTGCTGAAATTGCGACCGCGCGGCTTAGGGATTTTTTTTTAAAAAAAGTTGTTCAGACCTCGAGGGCTCATTCTGTTTCAATGATAAAAACCCATCTGTTTCCACACAAAAATCTGTGAGGGGATCGTTTGCAACACTTTGGCACCATTTTTGAGTGAATTGCAGAACGTCAGATTTTTGCTGAAATTGTGACCGCGCGGCTTCGGGATTTTTTCAAAAAAAAGTTGTTCAGACCTCGAGGGCTCATTCTGTTTCCATGATAAAAGCCAATCTGTTTCCACAGAAAAACCTTTCAGGGGATCGATTGCAACACTTTGGCACCATTTTTGAGTGAATTGCAGAACGTCAGATTTTTGCTGAAATTGTGACCGCGCGGCTTAGGGATTTTTTCAAAAAAAGGTGTTCAGACCTCGAGGGCTCATTCTGTTTCAATGATAAAAACCCATCTGTTTCCACCGAAAAACCTGTCCGGGGATCGTTTGCAACACTTTCGCACCATTTTTGAGTGAATTGCAGAACGTCAGATTTTTGCTGAAATTGTGACCGCGCGGCTTAGGGATTTTTTTTTAAAAAAGGTGTTGAGACCTCGAGGGCTCATTCTGTTTCCATGATAAAAACCCATCTGTTTCCACCGAAAAACCTGTGAGGGGATCGTTTGCAACACTTTGGCACCATTTTTGAGTGAATTGCAGAACGTCAGATTTTTGCTGAAATTGTGACCGCGCGGCTTAGGGATTTTTTCAAAAAAAAGGTGTTCAGACCTCGAGGGCTAATTCTGTTTCAATGATAAAAACCCATCTGTTTCCACCGAAAAACCTGTCAGGGGATCGTTTGCAACACTTTGGCACCATTTTTGAATGAATTGCAGAACGTCAGATTTTAGCTGAAATTGTGACCGCGCGGCTTAGGGATTTTTTTTTAAAAAAGTGTTCAGACCTCGAGGGCTCATTCTGTTTCTATGATAAAAATCCATCTGTATCCACCGAAAAACCTCTCAGGGGATCGTTTGCAACACTTTGGCACCATTTTTGAGTGAATTGCAGAACGTCAGATTTTTGCTGAAATTGCGACCGCGCGGCTTAGGGATTTTTTCAAAAAAAAGTTGTTCAGACCTCGAGGGCTCATTCTGTTTCCATGATAAAAATCCATCTGTTTCCACCGAAAAACCTGTCAGGGGCTCGTTTGCAACACTTTGGCACCATTTTTGAGTGAATTGCAGAACGTCAGATTTTTGCTGAAATTGTGACCGCGCGCCTTAGGGATTTTTTTTTTTAAAAGGTGTTCAGACCTCGAGGGCTCATTCTGTTTCAATGATAAAAACCCATCTGTTTCCACCGAAAAACCTCTCAGGGGATCGTTTGCAACACTTTGGCAGCATTTTTGAGTGAATTGCAGAACGTCAGATTTTTGCTGAAATTGTGACCGTGCGGCTTAGGGATTTTTTTTTTAAAAAAGTGTTCAGACCTCGAGGGCTCATTCTGTTTCAATGATAAAAACCCATCTGTTTCCACCGAAAAACCTGTCAGGGGATCTTTGCAACACTTTGGCACCATTTTTGAGTGAATTGCAGAACGTCAGATTTTTGCTGAAATTGCGACTGCGCGGCTTAGGGATTTTTTCAAAAAAAAGTTGTTCAGACCTCGAGGGCTCATTCTGTTTCCATGATAAAAACCCATCTGTTTCCACCCAAAAACCTGTCAGGGGATCGTTTGCAACACTTTGGCACCATTTTTGAGTGAATTGCAGAACGTCAGATTTTTGCTGAAATTGTGACCGCGCGGCTTAGGGATTTTTTCAAAAAAAGGTTTTCAGACCTCGAGGGCTCATTCTGTTTCAATGATAAAAACCCATCTGTTTCCACCAAAAAACCTGTCAGGGGATCGTTTGCAACACTTTCGCACCATTTTTGAGTGAATTGCAGAACGTCAGATTTTTGCTGAAATTGTGACCGTGCGGCTTAGGGTTTTTTTTTTTTTAAAGTGTTCAGACCTCGAGGGCTCATTCTGTTTCAATGATAAAAACCCATCTGTTTCCACCGAAAACCTGTCAGGGGATCGTTTGCAACACTTTGGCACCATTTTTGAGTGAATTGCAGAACGTCAGATTTTTGCTGAAATTGTGACCGCGCGGCTTAGGGATTTTTTTTAAAAAAAGTTGTTCAGACCTCGAGGGCTCATTCTGTTTCCATGATAAAAACCCATCTGTTTCCACCGAAAAACCTGTCAGGGGATCGTTTGCAACACTTTGGCACCATTTTTGAGTGAATTGCAGAACGTCAGAATTTTGCTGAAATTCTGACCGCGCGGCTTAGGGATTTTTTCAAAAAAAAGTTGTTCAGACCTCGAGGGCTCATTCTGTTTCAATGATAAAAACCCATCTGTTTCCATCAAAAAACCTGTCAGGGGCTCGTTTGCAACACTTTGGCACCATTTTTGAGTGAATTGCAGAACGTCAGATTTTTGCTGAAATTGTGACCGCGCGCCTTAGGGATTTTTTTTTAAAAAAGGTTTCAGACCTCGAGGGCTCATTCTGTTTCAATGATAAAAACCCATCTGTTTCCACCGAAAAACCTGTCCGGGGATCGTTTGCAACACTTTCGCACCATTTTTGAGTGAATTGCAGAACGTCAGATTTTTGCTGAAATTGTGACCGCGCGGCTTAGGGATTTTTTTTTAAAAAAGGTGTTCAGACCTCGAGGGCTCATTCTGTTTCCATGATAAAAACCCATCTGTTTCCACCGAAAAACCTGTGAGGGGATCGTTTGCAACACTTTGGCACCATTTTTGAGTGAATTGCAGAACGTCAGATTTTTGCTGAAATTGTGACCGCGCGGCTTAGGGATTTTTTCAAAAAAAAGGTGTTCAGACCTCGAGGGCTAATTCTGTTTCAATGATAAAAACCCATCTGTTTCCACCGAAAAACCTGTCAGGGGATCGTTTGCAACACTTTGGCACCATTTTTGAATGAATTGCAGAACGTCAGATTTTAGCTGAAATTGTGACCGCGCGGCTTAGG
>NW_027670165.1:0-71000 GCF_964188305.1 Podarcis bocagei
TATTATTATTATTATTATTATTATTATTATTGTAACAGAATAAAATGTCTCTAGGAAGTTTATAGTTGGAGATAATAATAATAATAATAATAATAATAATAATAATAATAATAATAATAATAATAATAATAATTAATTAATTAATTATACCCTGCCCATCTGGCTGGGTTTCCCCAGCCACTCTGGGCGGCTTCCAAAAGAATATTAAAATACTGTGATACATCAAACATTAAAAGCTTCCCTAAACAGGGCTGCCTTCGGATGTCTTCTAAAAGTCTGGTAGTTGTTGATCTCTTTGACATCTGGTGGGAGGGCGTTCCACAGGGAGGGCGCCACTACTGAGAAGGCCCTCTGCCTGGTTCCCTGTAGCCTCACTTCTCGCAATGAGGGAACCGCCTGAAGCCCCTTGGCGCTGGACCTCAGCGTCCGGGCAGAACGATGGGGGTGGAGACGCTCCTTCAGGTATACTGGACCGAGGCCGTTTAGAGCTTTAAAGGTCATCACCAACACTTTGAATTGTGCTCAGAAATGTACTGGGAGCCAATGTAGGTCTTTCAAGACCGGTGTTATATGGTCTCGGTGGCCGCTCCCAGTCACCAGTCTGGCTGCTGCATTCTGGATTAGTTGTAGTTTCCGAGTCACCTTCAAAGGTAGCCCCACGTAGAGCGCATTGCAGTAGTCCAAGCGGGAGATAACCAGAGCATGCACCACTCTGGAGAGGCAGTCCGCGGGCAGATAGGGTCTCTGCCTACGTACCAGATGGAGCTGATACACAGCTGCCCTGGACACGGATTTAACCTGTGCCTCCATGGACAGCTGTGAGTCCAAAATGACTCCCAGGCTGCGCACCTGGTCCTTCAGGGGCACAGTTACCCCATTCAGGACCAGGGAATCCTCCACACCTGCCCGCCTCCTTTCCCCCATAAACAGTACTTCTGTCTTGTCAGGATTCAATCTCAATCTGTTTGCCGCCATCCATCCTCCAACCACCTCCAGACACTCACACAGGACCGTCACCGCCTTCACTAGTTCTGATTTGAAAGAGAGGTAGAGCTGGGTATCATCTGCATACTGATGAACACCCAGCCCAAACCTCCTGATGATCTCTCCCAGCGGCTGCATGTAGATGTTGAAAAGCATGGGGGAGAGGACAGAACCCTGAGGTACCCCACAAGTGAGAGCCCTGGGGTCTGAACACTCATCCCCCACCACCACTTTCTGAACACGGCCCAGGAGGAAGGAGCGGAACCACTGTATGACAGTACCCCCAGCTCCCAGCCCCTCAAGACGGTCCAGAAGGGTGTTATGGTCGATGGTATCAAACGCCGCTGAGAGATCCAGCAGAACTAGGAAACAGCTCTCACCTTTGTCCCTAGCCAGCCGGAGATCATCAACCAGTGCGACCAAGGCAGTTTCAGTCCCGTGATGAGGCCTGAATCCCGACTGGAAGGGATCCAAATGGTCCGCTTCTTCCAGGCGTGCCTGGAGTTGTTCAGCAACCACTCGCTCAATCACCATGCCCAAGAATGGAAGATTTGAGACTGGGCGATAGTTGGCCATCGTGGCCGCATCTAAAGATGGTTTTTTAAGAAGCGGTTTAATAACCGCCTCTTTCAGCGGGTCCCTCACGGAGGGAAGGCTCCCTCACGGAGGGAAGCATTCACCACCCCACGAAGCCCATCGCCCAGCCCTTCCCGGCTAGCTTTTATAAGCCAGGATGGGCAAGGATCAAGGGGACAGGTGGTTGGTTTCACTCGTCCAAGCAGCCTCTCCACATCCTCAGAGGTAACAGATTGGAATTGATACCATGCAATTTGACTAGACAGGACTCTAGCACTCTCCCGCCCCGGCCCTGCTCCCACGGTGGCGTCTACCTCTTCCCGAATCTGAGCAACTTTATCTGCAAAAAACTTTGCAAAATCATTGCAGGAGATCATGTGGCCCGTACTAGGCCCCGATGTAGCAGGTGGTTCCGCTAAATTGCGGACCACCTGAAAAAGTCTCCTGCTGCTGTTTTCTGCAGATGCAATAGAGGCGGTGAAGAAAGCCTTCTTCACCGTCGCTACCACCACTTGGTAGGCTCGACATTGAGCTCTAACCTGTGTCCGGTCAGCTTCAGAATGGGTCATCCGCTACCGGCGCTCTAGCCGTCTCAACAATTGTTTCATTGCCTTCAGATCTGTGGAAAACCACGGGGCTGTCCAGGCTCCATGCAATCGGAGAGGGCGCTTCGGAGCCAATCAGTCAATAGCCCTGGATAACTCCACATTCCAGCGGGCCACCAGGGAATCAGCTGAAAGACCATCAACATGGGATAAAGCATCCCCTACCACTCTTTGGAAACCATTTGGATCCATTAAGTGGCAGGGGCGGACCATCCGAATCGGTCCCACCTCCCTGCAGAGGGGAAGGGTCGCGGAGAAGTCAAATTGCACCAGGAAGTGGTCTGACCATGGCATTTCTTTTGTTTCGCTTTTACTTAGTGTCAGAACACCAACATCCATGGAGGTAAACACCAGGTCCAAGGCATGTCCGCGGCTATGGGTTGGGCCAAACTTATTCAGGGACAGCCCCATGGAGGTCCTGAGCGGCCCCTTGTAAGGTCGTGTTGGCATGGATATTAAAATCCCCTAGGACAACCAAACTAGGTGTCTCCAGGAGAACATCCGCCACCACCTGAAGCAGCTCGGGCAGGGAATCCTTGGTGCAGCGGGGAGGTCGGTATACCAAAAGGAATCCTGTACTGCCCCTATTGCCCAACTTCCAGAACATGCACTCAGAAAACTGGGTCTTCCCAATAGGACGCCTGGTGCAAACTAATGACTTCCTAAAAATCACTGCAACCCCCCCCTCCCCGCCCACAAGGCCTGGGTTGCTGTGCGTAAGAGAAACCTGGTGGACAAGCAGCGGCAAGAACAGGCCCATCTGCTTCATCCAACCAAGTCTCTGTTACACATGCCAGGTCAAATCCTCCATCCATGATCAAATCATGGATGGCAGTGGTCTTATGAATCATTGACCTGGCATTGCACAGCAGCACCTTCAGGTTATGTGGGTATCCCTTGCTGATTCTAGTATCCGTCCAGTCAGGACCAGACCCGGAGGCAGGGATAGTCCTCAGACAACGACTAAACCTGCCTCCTCTGTGCATTGCCATGAGTTTCATGGCAATGCTTTGTCATTTGTCATAAGGAAGCCTACAATAGTAGGGTTGGAAGGGACCCCAAGGGTCTTCTAATACAACCCCCTGCAATGCAGGAATCAACACATTCCCCCCTCCAGTTTGATACCATACCACAACCTGTACTTGTTTTGTTTTGCAAATCTGCTAGCAGTTTCTTTATGCAACAAATGCACAAGAATGTCCCTGCTGTGAGATAAGTGACTGAGCCTCATTCCTGCCTCGCCATGCTCCATTACATGAGGGATGCGGGTGGCACTGTGGTCTAAAGCACTGAGCCTCTAGGGATTGCTGATTAGAAGGTTGGCAGTTCGAATCCATAAGACAGGTGAGCTCCTGTTGCTCTGTCCCAGCTTCTGCCAACGTAGCAGTTCGAAAGCATGCCAGTGTAAGTAAACAGGAAATATTATGGGCTGGGGGTGGAGGATAAATATATGACAGCCTTTGATCCCAGCCCTTCAGCAAATCCAGACAGTTCTGGCAACCAGAAACTACTGAGATGAGCTTCTCTTTCAACCTTTTCTTACCTGGGATCTAGAGTGGGGAAGAACCATATAGACTGACTTAAACTCTTTGGAGGATGAGGTGGGCTTTGAATGCAAGAACCTGGGACTCATTCACAGAGATTTATGGAATATGTTCTAGGGCAGGGGTCTGCAACCTTTAAGACAAAAAGAGCCACTTGGACCCATTTCCGAAGGAGAAAAACCTGGGAGCCGCAAAACCATCACGACATTTAAAGCATGTGCGCCGCTGCCCTCCGATCTGACAGCGGGCGGGAAGGTGACGTCGGGACGGTGCGTGACTAACACACGCACCGCTCCCATGCGACATCACAGCCAGTACAGCGCCCGCCACAGTGGGGAGTGTCGGGGCACACAATGCGCCTTCTCCCCTCGCTAGTATCCGCCCCGGAGCCGCGGCAAAGGTGTAAAAGAGCCACATGCGGCTTCGGGGCCGTGGGTTGCAGACCCCTGTTCTAGGGAAATAAATGTCCATCTGGAATAAAATGCAGTATTCACAATAAAACTTCTGTTTCCATCATTCTCTTCAGATAAAATGCACAAGGAAATAGAAGATGTCATAGGTTCTGCTCACTCAATCTGCTATCAAGATAAGAAGAAACTGCCCTACACCAATGCTGTGATTCATGAGATGCAGCGCTTTAAATTTTCCAGTTTTTTGGGGTTCCCTAGGCAATGTACAAAGGATTTCAAGCTGCGTGGTTTTCTCATTCCCAAGGTATAACAGTGTGATACAGCTGCACTCCTGTAGCCCAAGAGCAAAGAGCAGCAGAAGGTTTCATATTGAGAGATGAAGCCAGCCGTACAGGAACTTCCTGTCTATTCAAAAATCTGAAGGGCAAGAGCAGGAGCTCCATCTGCAGACATGTTTCACCATCAGCAAGTGCCATTCCATGGGGCAATTGTGGCAGGGGAGGAGCATGTAGTGGCCAGAAGTCTCCGCCTGGTTGTGAGCTTTCATTTTAAAAGAGGTGGGGGAAAGTCCTCTTGTGTTCCTGCCTGTACAGAAAGTTTTTACAGTGATGAATACAAAGCCACCCACCAAAATAATAATAATAATAATAATAATAATAATAATAATAATAATAATAATAATAATAATTCAGATCAGTCTCTGCAATGATTAGTCTTGGGATAGTGTGGGACAATTAAAAAAAAAGTATTGATATGAATGCATTCCAAGTCTCTTGTTTCTTATTTGCAGGGGACTATTATTGTTCCCGATCTACGCTCTGTTCTTCTTGATCCAACACGATGGGAGACACCTGCAGAGTTCAACCCAAATCATTTTTTGGACAAGGATGGACAATTCGTGAACAGAGAAGAATATCTGCCATTTGGTGCAGGTAAATGCAGAAGACCAAGCTATGTTGTAATCTATAGATGTGCTTACTGGTCTGCTTCCAGGAAATGATATGAGGTGCAGCACATGAGGGAGTGGGCCGGAGCAGAAGGAGCATCTTTCTGGCTGGAGTGGCACTGCTGGTCAGCAGAATGGGGCAAGGCACTGGCAAGTTAAGGGGATCTCTAGGTTGGTGGCTTGGGACCAGAGCCATAGCTAGGTGATCTTGCGCCCTTGACAGAACTGTCCAGATTGCGCTCCCTTGTTGTTGTTGTTTAGTCGTTTAGTCGTGTCCGACTCTTCGTGACCCCATGGACCAGAGCACGCCTGGCACTTCTGTCTTCCACTGCCTCCCGCAGTTTGGTCAAACTCATGCTGGTAGCTTCGAGAACATTGTCCAACCATCTCATCCTCTGTCGTCCCCTTCTCCTTGTGCCCTCCATCTTTCCCAACATCAGGGTCTTTTCCAGGGAGTCTTCTCTTCTCATGAGGTGGCCAAAGTCTTGGAGCCTCAGCTTCACAATCTGTCCTTCCAGTGAGCACTCAGGGCTGATTTCCTTAAGAATGGATCGGTTTTCTCTTCTTGCAGTCCATGGGACTCTCAAGAGTCTCCTCCAGCACCAGAATTCAAAAGCATCTATTCTTCAGCGATGAGCCTTCTTTATGGTCCAGCTTTCACTTCCATACATCACTACTGGGAAAACCATAGCTTTTACTATACAGACCTTTGTTGGCAAGGTGATGTCTCTACTTTTTAAGATGCTGTCTAGGTTTGTCATTGCTTTTCTCCCAAGAAGCAGGCTTCTTTTAATTTCGTGGCTGCTGTCACCATCTGCAGTGATCAGTGCGCTCCCTAGCCACGGATAAATTAGCTCTTCTTTCTGCCTCTCCTCCACCCCACCCCACCCTGTGCCATTCAATTCCCCACACACTTCACCTTGTATTGAATTCTTTCCCAGAAAATACAATATTTAATTTATTATGTCTTAATAAAAGGTTTGAGGAAAGCAAATGGCATTTAGATGGCAGTTGACAGTTTTTTTTTAATGTAATTAAGTGGTAAAACAGTATACAGATAGGCCTAAATGAAATGTAGAAAAATATCATACTGATTTATTTCACAATGATAACTTTATATTATAATACTATATGATGTAAAACGGCATTGCTTTCACAGTATCTGTGTTATTTGGTTGATATAAATAAGAAAACTATTAACATTATTCACAAGTCACGTTATAAGTTCTTATTCAACTCTGGCTTCAAGTAGGAATCTCCTCAATGAAGTCTCATGTGATTAGAACTTTATTTTTCTAGCTTTAATCGAAGAAGACTCAGTAATAATTTCATCAAAGTCGGTTTTTGATGCTAGTTCATACTATAAGAGGTGTGACAAAAATGTTAGGCTAAAAAGCAACTCTAACAGAGAGCTTGCAAAATGCCTAAGTTAAAAATGAACTGCACAACACTATTGTAGACATACTTCCAACTCTTCAAAAGAAAAGAACTGTTGTTAACACAGATAAAACATTTACCTAGATAATTTCTGACAGTCTGTGATACTTCACATAACAAAGCAGACCAAAGTACTACTAAAGTATTCAATTCGTGTAAATCACCTGAAGTGTCTGTCAGTGTGGAATCCTGTCCTCTGGGGTGTTAGCCACCCCTCCCAGTTTGGTGTCATCTGCAAATTTTATCAGGATGCCCTTGAGACCATCATCCAAGTCGTTGATAAAGATGTTGAATAAGACCGGGCCCAAGACAGAACCCTGTGGCACCCCACTAGTCACTCTTCTCCAGGATGAAGAGGAACCATTGATGAGCACTCTTTGGGTTCGGTCAGTCAGCCAGTTACAAATCCACTGAGTCATAGCATAGTCAAGACCGCATTTTACCAGTTTCTTTACAAGAATATCATGGGGGCACCTTGTCAAATGCCTTGCTGAAATCAAGGTAGGCTACATCCACTGCGTTCCCTTCATCTACCAGGCTTGTAATTCTGTTAAAAAAGTTAGTGGACAATCTTTCTAAGTCTGGGAGAAAATAAGAAATAGAAAATAAGAAATAGAAAATAAGAAATAGAAAATAAGAAATAGAAAATAAGAAATAGAAAATAAGAAATAGAAACAGAAAATAAATAGTCAGCTTTTAATAAACATGTTTTTTCACATTGGTTTTCCCAGTTGGTGGACAATCTTTCTAAGTCTGGGAGAAAATAAGAAATACAAAATAAGTAGTAGAAACAGAAAATAAATAGTCAGATTTTAATAAACATGTTTTTTTTCATTGAGATATATACATATGGAACAACAAATTGTTTCAGTAACTTTTGTTTCCAGAATATGTGTAGATGGATGGTATAAGACAAGGGTTTAGGAAACTGAGCTCAACTATTTCCACAGATATGCTTGGGATATTGGCTTGGGGCTTGACTGGCCTGATTATTGTAAGGATATTTGTGGATTAGATTATGCCTAACTGCTCATTATTCAAGTGCTAAATAATGACTACAGATATCATTGGTTCAATAGGCACTGAGTATTCAGCAAGTTTGAAAACATCTGATCAGACCAGACCTGCTTTGCTTTTGTAGGCTCTTCAGATGCTGTTGGACTACAACACCCATCATCCCTGCCTTTGGCTGTGCTATCTGGGTCTGATGGGAGTTGGAACCCACCAACATCTGGGGGCCACCTTAGATTCTAAGGCATGAACATGACCTTTCAGAAACATATAGGACTTTTATTCTCAAAAGAGGTTTTGCTTTCAGTGAATGTTTCATATTAAATTAACTCATGCACATCAACAGAGTCTATGTTTCTCCCTCCTTCAGTGGAGCCATACTAGGACCCAGGATCACAGTCTATTCGTCCGAAAGAAACTCTGGACAGTAGTCAGCTCAGAGAAGGTCGACTGTTGACATTAATGGACCTCACTTAGTCATAGTCCTTCATTTTAATGGGTCTACTCTGAGTAAAGCTTAGTTGACTACCACCCTATTTTCAGCTCGTATTGTAAGCGTTGGACTCCCCCCTCCCTCTTTCTCTGTGCAAAGGCTATTCCACCTTGCAAAACAATATTTCTATTCACATCGCATGAGGAAAAGCATAAACAGCTAGCATTGCCGTTTGCACCGTGCAATTCCATATAAATAGATTGCAGTCGGAAACAAAACCTTTCCCTTTCTCAGAAAGGCTACTGGATTGCCGATGAGCCTCCCTGCTTGGAATGTTTCATTTCAGAGAGGAGATTACGGGGCTGATTTGTAAGTTAGCCAGTTTGCACGAGGGCACGTTTGTGCTTGTCCGCAGAATTCACACACAGAAGCATAATAACTTAACAATTGATGCTCAAGGCACTCCCTCCTCTCCCGCCTGTTCCTCCCCCTTTTTTTCTTTTTGTTCCCCATCCAAACGCTCGATCCACCCTTGGAGCGAACGCCCTGCCCTGCCTGGCTGCTACCCTAAGGTAACGATTCAGCCATGCGATTGGAGCATGCATTCTTCAGAAGTCTCGCAAAAACCAGGAAGTGAGAAAGGCAGAGGGGTGGGTGAGAAAGTGAGAAAGGTGGAGGGGAGAGAAGCACTCTTAAGCAGCCAGGGAGGCAAGCAGCGTCCTGCTACTGGTGGCAGCATTCGCAGCAGCAGCAGGATCCCCTATGCCCGAGATTCCCAATGGTCTGTTCCAGCTGAGGTGGGAAAGCGAATGTGCTGTTTGAGGGACATGTGCTGTGCTCCTTTCCCCTCCGTACCCACTGTGGTGCAGGGCTGCGGGAAAGAGAAACCTGGCAGGACAGTTTGCTCATGGTCTTAATCCCTTTCTGCATTGCTGATTTGGGCAGTTGACCAAAGTTTTCCTTTAATTTTTTAAAATCAAGTTTTATTGAAAGTTTTCTACGTGAGACACAATAAAAACCATGCTAATCTAAAAGGGAAAATCGAAAGAAAAATAGGAAAGGAAGAAAAGATTGAAAAGAAATAAAGGAAATAACAGTGTCCTCTATCAAAATTAAATCTTCACCCTTATTCTGCACACAGAAAAGTTAGCCCTCCCAGTTCTCACTGGGAGCTAGACCCTCTTACACTGGCTTCTAGCCCTGGGAGATGCTCTCTGCCCTGCCCCTCCCACAGGACCCTTCATCTTCAATCCATCCTCTTCCTGAATGTATCTTCCTTGATATGAGATAGGGAACGTCAATTTACAGAACAAAACATAAGTATAGCAAGAAGAAAGAAAGGTTAGCACTGACCAGGCAAGAAAATTGTCAGCAGCCTTGATGTTTTCCCTATCCTAACTATGTCTATTTTGCCAAAGTGTTATGCAGAATGTTTATAGCTACAAAGCAATGAACATGGGAAAGTAAATTATTGCTCACTTGCTGCCTTCTTCTTGTCTCCTCTTCAGGGGCTCGCATTTGTTTGGCAATGCAGATGGCAAAGATTGAAATATTCATCTTCCTGACCAGCCTGCTGAGGGCATTCAGTTTTCAGCTGCCAGAAGGAGTCAAAGAGCTCAATCAAAAGGCTATAATAGGGATTACAGCACATCCCCATCCTTATAAACTCTGTGCAGTTCCCCGCTGCAACACATAAGAAGATAGGAAAATATTAGGGGCTGCACCCCTGCTTCCTGCACTCGGTGACCCCTTGGCCACTCCTGACACATGAACCCCCTAGCATTTCCCCTTCCCTTCCCTTCCCATCTCATCCCATGCAGCTACTAAGGTCTCTTTTCACCTTTGCAGCACCATTTCTGAAGCCACTTCTCTCTTATCTTCTGCAGCTCTGCTTTGCATCCATTTTCCCCTTCACCCCATCTCCTCCTTTTCTTCAGGCCCTTTCATGCCCCTGCTTTCATCTTCATCCCTCTCCCAATGCCTCCGTACTCCCTCCTTTTTGACAACTTTCCTTTGCATCCCCATTCTTACTCTTGCTCCCCTTTCTCCTCCCCCTCCCCCTCCCTTTTCTCAAATCTCCCTTACACACACATTCCCACACCTCCTCCTCTCTCCCTCTTCTGCAGCCCCCTTCTAACACCCCCCATGGTATGTTATTGTATCTTGAAGATGAGTAGACTCCTCAGAGCAAGCTATCAGCTTCTCCAGTTGAAGAATGTTAAGTTTCTTTGATGGATACTGTACATGTGTGCTTGTTAATAAAATATCTCTTCTAAATCACTACATTGAACCCGGAACATGGAACGCGAACCATGCAAGGTATGCAATATTTGAAGGCTTCACATCCTTTATGACAGTTAGGGAATGGAAGGAGGAGAAGTTTGAAACAGACGTTCCCCTGACTTCCACTCGCCTTTCCTTCAATGGCAGAAGTTTGAGTAAATGGACATGGTGGAAAACTGAGATAACTGTGGCTTTAGGAATAATGGAGGGATGGAGGAACACTGAGCAATTGGTGTGTGTGTGTGTGTGTGTGTGTATAACATTTTAACAAGGAGAAACAGCAGAGATGGGTACGGAAGCAACCACCCAAAAGCTACAAAAACAGAAGAAAGAAATGGAAAGTGGAATTAAAGAGGACAAAGAGACTTTGGTGAACAATATGGATGAAGGATTGCCAGAACAGAAGGATGAAATGGTGGAGATGGAGGCAACAGATGGTGTAATGAAGAAGTCCTTCACAAAAGGTGACTAGAGGACTGAAACAGCCAAATGGCAGTGTTGTGATGTTGGAGGAGTGGAAGGAAGCCACCAATGAAGAGATGAAGAGACATCCTAAGCTGGAAGAGATAGAGTTGGAAGAGAAAGGAGTCTGCACACAACTTGGAGTGAATTTAGAGAGGAAAGCTATCAAACCTCTGGAACTTTTCTTGGAAAAAGAATGGAAGAAATGTAAATGGAAGGGCTATTTTTTTCACCTTGCCAACAAAGGTCTGTATAGTTAAAGCCATGCTTTTCCCAGTAGTGATATATGGAAGTGAGAGCTGGACCATAAAGAAGGCTGATCGCCAAAGAATTGATGCTTTTGAATAATGGTGCTGGAGGAGACTCTTGAGAGTCCCATGGACTGCAAGAAGAACAAACCTATCCATTCTTTAGGAAGTCAGCCCTGAGTGCTCACTGGAAGGACAGATCGTGAAGTTGAGGCTCCAATACTTTGGCCACCTCATGAGAAGAGAAGACTCCCTGGAAAAGACCCTGATGTTGGGAAAGATGGAGGGCACAAGGAGAAGGGGACGACAGAGGACGAGATGGTTGGACAGTGTTCTCGAAGCTACAAACATGAGCCTGACCAAACTGCGGGAGGCGGTGGAAGACAGGAGTGCCTGGTATGCTCTGGTCCATGGGGTCATGAAGAGTCGGACACGACTAAACGACTAAACAACAACAATTTTTTTCACAACCAAGATGGAAAATCACAGCAAACACAACGGGTTCAGGTTGTGTCCTTCAGAGCAGGAGAAATCAAGCTTGCTCCCTCTTCCAAGTGACAGCCCTGGAGATATTTGAAGATGGCTCTCATATCTCCTCTCAGTCTCCTCTTCTCCAGGATAAGGATGGGCAGATATTTCTATCCTGGTCTCCAACCCTTTCAGCAGAAATGCTAGAAATCGACCCTGGAATTTTAAGCATGCAAAGACTCTTTGCATCTTTCCTCATGCCCTGCTCAGAATCAGTCTATCATTTTGAAGGTATTCAGTTGGGTGGGTTGGAGGGAAGAGTGAATTTAGAGTTTCAGCTGTCATGTCAGAAACATATTGCACTCATGAATTTATATGTAAATAATGCTTGTTGTTTAACTGTTGCCAGCCTGACAAGTAAAGATTTATCTTCAACTATATGTGTAAGACATTTTTTAAAATCACAAATAGCTTAAAAAGGTTATGGGCTCAGTCATGGCCAGCAGGTGGTGATAGAGAATGGCAAGAAGATTTTGAAGTCAATCCCAGAAACCAGCAACTCAGCACAGTAAAGGATATTTTTTGCAGATTTACCCCTTGATCCATGTCTGTTGAACTTTCTGGCACGACTTAGTCTCAAAGTTTAGTTCATTAAATTTTACTCTCTTTTTTTTACAGTTCATTAAATCTTTACTCCCCCCCCCCCCCACAAGGACTTTCATTGGTGATATTTTCCAATTCAAAATTCTGAATATGTGGCTTGTTTCCACTTTACACCTGTGAATTCTCACTTACAACACCTTCACTTGATAAGCCTTTTGTTAGTAAGCCAAACATTCCCTGCTCTTGAAGACTGGGAAGTCAAAAAACTGCATGCCAAAGCACACTAAGTGGTGTCTCAGTGCTTTTCGCAAGGAGAGATGTAACTGCTGCTCTTTAATCACGGGAGTCAGTCTTTCAAGAGGTAGGTTGTTGGCCTCCTCTAGCTATTCAGTTTCTGAGTCAGTACTCCAGAACTCTGGTGGCCTGTCGTTTCCCCTTCTGTTTGCACATACACAGTTACAGTTCAAATGTCTCCCGGGGATGGGGAGTTCTGACTGCTTGCTTAGGGCATCTTATGAGCTTTTCTAAACAAGTTTCTGGGCTCAGAAACCTACCCCCCTCCCTCCACCACTTTGATGCTTCCAAAAAACCTCACACAACTGTTTTTACACTGGATTTTTATCCAGACAAATTTCTTTCTTCTGCTTGTCACCCTACAATAAAACAACAACTGCAGAGCAGAAAGAGACCCCGAGGGTTGCCCAAGCCATCCCTCTGTAATGCAGGGAATGCCAACCAAAGCATACTAGTAGTAGTATAATGGTAGTAGTATAATAATTGAAGGCAAATTCCCATTTCTTCCTCAAACAATCTCTGCTGAAAGCCTTCAATGAACAAGAGTCCACAATCTGGTTAAGTGTTCCAGCAAAAGTGAATCATTTAATGTTATTCTTTCAGCTCGTATCACTGGTGATTACTACCTGTTCAATGTCTGGGATAGAAATTTCAAGGTTGGAGGTGTTCCAAGAAAACTCCTTGGATTCTTGACCAGGGAACGGTGAAGATATGGAGCAAATTCATTTGCCCTGGGCTGAATGAAACTTGCTGCTTGCAGTTTGCAAAGCACATTTGCAAAGCAACTTCCTCCTGAACACGTTATCATGTACAGAAAGCTGGCAAGACATTGTCATGTCTCCTGTTTCACAATTTTGGGGCTGGAAAAAAATATAAAGGTGTAAAACAGTTTGCTTTTCTGAAACTCTCTGCAACAACACTGTCTCCTTCACTTGAGGTCTTCTCTGGACAACAAGCTTAATATGAGTCAACAGTGTGATGCAATTACAAAAAAGCTAATGCTGTTCTAGGCTGCATCAGCAGATATATAGTGTCCAGATTAAGGGAAGTAATAGTTTTCTCCTGGGACTAGGCTACATTTGTAAAGCTAAAGCTCTTTCTATGCATTATAACACTATGACACCAGATGGCGCAGTGGAGTCCCATTTTTTGCCAAAGGAACTTCCCTGTATGAAGTTTACAATGCATTTAAGTGGGGAAGGATATCAGTAATAAAAATGAATGTGAAGTTACTTTCCAAAATGTATAAACTGTTGCTAGAATGGTATGCTAAAGACGAATACATTAAATCAGTGACTATACAATAGACAAGATATATTGGGCATAATATACCATTCTCATCTTGGGAAAAGTTATGGAGGGAAGATTTAAAATTCACAGCATGCTGTGCATGAAAAAATTTGTGAGAATGATGTATCGTGGTATCTAACACCTACTAAATTAGCAAAAATGTATAGAACAGCTACAAATATTTGTTGGATATGTAAAGATAAAGAAGGCAGGTAGCAGGGCAGCAGTTGAAGAAGGAGCAAAAAGGGTTTTCTTGTGTGTGTGTGTTTCTTTGTGGCTGATTAGCTGTTCTCCCTGTGCAAAGGTCAGAGGGGGCAGGGTTTCTGTTGAGGAAGGTGATTAGCTGTGGGCGGAGCTTATCAGAGGTAGCAGGACAGCAGTTGAAGAAGGAGCAAAAAGGGTTTTCTTGTGCGTGTGTGTTTCTTTGTGGCTGATTAGCTGTTCTCCCTGTGCAAAGGTCAGAGGGGGCAGGGTTTCTGTTGAACAGCTCTTACTGTCAGGAAGTTCTTCCTAATGTTTAGGTGGAATCTTCTTTCTTGTAGTTTGGATCCATTGCTCCGTGTCCGCTTCTCTGGAGCTGCAGAAAACAACCTTTCTCCCTCCTCTATGTGGCATCCTTTTATATATTTGAACATGGCTATCATATCAGCCCTTAACCTCCTCTTCTCCAGGCTAAACATGCCCAGCTCCCTTAGCCGTTCCTCATAAGACATCGTTTCCAGGCCTTTGACCATTTTGGTTGCCCTCCTCTGGACACGTTCCAGTTTGTCAGTGTCCTTCTTGAATTGTGGTGCCCAGAATTGGACACAGTACTCCAGGTGAGGTCTGACCAGAGCAGAATACAGTGGCACTATTACTTCCCTTGATCTAGATGCTATACTCCTATTGATGCAGCCCAGAATTGCATTGGCTTTTTTAGCTGCCGCGTCACACTGTTGGCTCATGTCAAGTTTGTGGTCAACCAAGACTCCTAGATCCTTTTCACATGTACTGCTCTCAAGCCAGGTGTCACCCATCTTGTATTTGTGCCTCTCATTTTTTTTGCCCAAGTGCAATACTTTACATTTCTCCCTGTTAAAATTCATCTTGTTTGTTTGGGCCCAGTTCTCTAATCTGTCAAGGTCGTTTTGAAGTGTGATCCTGTCCTCTGGGGTGTTAGCCACCCCTCCCAGTTTGGTGTCATCTGCAAATTTTATCAGGATGCCCTTGAGACCATCATCCAAGTCGTTGATAAAGATGTTGAATAAGACCGGGCCCAAGACAGAACCCTGTGGCACCCCACTAGTCACTCTTCTCCAGGATGAAGAGGAACCATTGATGAGCACTCTTTGGGTTCGGTCAGTCAGCCAGTTACAAATCCACTGAGTCATAGCATAGTCAAGACCGCATTTTACCAGTTTCTTTACAAGAATATCATGGGGGCACCTTGTCAAATGCCTTGCTGAAATCAAGGTAGGCTACATCCACTGCGTTCCCTTCATCTACCAGGCTTGTAATTCTGTTAAAAAACGAGATCAGGTTAGTCTGACATGACTTATTTTTCAGAAATCCATGCTGACTATTGGTGATCACAGCATTCCTTTCTAGGTGCGCACAGACTGTTTGCTTAATGATCTGCTCCAGAATCTTCCCTGGTATTGATGTCAGACTGACTGGGCGGTAATTATTTGGGTCCTCTCTTTTCCCCTTTTTGAAAATAGGGACAACATTTGCCCTCCTCCAGTCTGCCGGGACTTCGCCTGTTCTCCAGGAATTCTCAAAGATGACTGCCAGTGGTTCTGAGATCACATCTGCCAGTTCTTTTAATACTCTTGGATGCAGTTCATCTGGCCCTGGAGACTTGAATACATCTAAACTGGCCAAGTATTCTTGTACTATCTCCTTAGTTATTCTGGGCTGTGTTTCCTTTGCTGAATCATTTGCTCCAAATTCTTCAGGTCGGGCATTGTTTTCCTTATCGGAGAAGACTGAGGCAAAGAAGGCATTGAGGATTTCAGCCCTTTCTGTGTCCCCTGTTAGCATTTCACCATCTTCTCCTCTGAGTGACCCCACTGTTTCTTTGTTCTTCCTTTTGCTACAAACATACCCATAAAAGCCTTTTTTGTTGCTTTTAACCTCTCTAGCAGGCCTGAGTTCATTCTGTGCTTTAGCTTTTCTGACTTTGTGTCTACACGTGCTTGCTATTTGTTTGAATTCCTCTTTGGTGGTTTCCCCCCTTTTCCATTTTTTGTACACATCCTTTTTTAATCTTAACTCAGTTAAAAATTCTTTAGATAGCCACCCTGGCTTCTTTAGGCACCTTCCATGTTTCCGTCTCATTGGTATTGCCTGACGTTGTGCTTTTACTATCTCCCTCTTAACAAACTCCCAGCCATCATGAACTCCCTTTCCTTTTAGTATTACTGTCCATGGGATCTCACCCAGCACTTCCCTAAGTTTTATGAAGTCGGCTTTCTTAAAGTCAAGAAATTGAGTCCTAGTATGCTTGGCTGCTCCTTTCCGCTGTATAGTAAACTTCAGAAGAGCATGATCACTCGCGCCTAATGATCCTTCCACTTCTACCCCACTAACCAGGTCATCAACATTGGTTAGGACCAGATCTAAAATGGCTGTTCCTCTTGTTGCTTCTCCCACTTTCTGGACAATGAAGTTGTCTGCAAGGCCAGTGAGGAATCTGTTTGACCTTATGCTCTTGGCTGAGTTTGACATCCAATAAATGTCCGGGTAATTGAAGTCCCCCATTACTACTATCTCCCTTCCTTTTGCATGCTTGGCCATCTGTTCCAGGAAGGCATCATCTATGTCCTCCGTTTGGCTTGGGGGTCTATAGTAAACTCCCACAATGAGGTCTCTGTTATTCTTCTCTCCATTAATTTTGACCCAAATGCTCTCACTTTGGCTCTAAATCTTGGATCTCTTCACAGGTATACACATCCCTGACATATAACGCCACTCCTCCTCCTTTCTTGTCTGGTCTGTTTCTCTGAAATAGATTGTATCCCCCCATTATTACATTCCATTCATGGGACTTATCCCACCAGGTTTCTGTGATGCCTATTATGTCATATTTAGTTTGCTGTACCAAGAGCTCAAGCTCATCTTGTTTATTTCCCATGCTTTGCGCATTAGTGTACAGACATTGAAGTCCATTAATCATTCCCCCGTGTCTCTTATTTAAGGATTTTTGCCCTCCCACCACTAGGTCTGTGTGCTGTTTGCTCCATTTGGTCTATGACATTTGGATGATCATCTTCATCAGTTGATAGACTCCTACCTTCAGGAGCACTGTCTCCCTCACGATCTGTCCTTCCAGTGAGCACTCAGGGCTGATTTCCTTAAGAATGGATCGGTTTTATATTCTTGCAGTCCATGGGACTCTCAAGAGCCTCCTCCAGCAGCATAATTCAAAAGCATCAATTCTTCGGCCATCAGCCTTCTTTATGGTCCAGCTCTCACTTCTATACATCACTACTGGGAAAACCATAGCTTTAAGTATACTGCCTTTGTTGGCAAGGTGATGTCTTTGCTTTTTAAGAGGCTGTCTAGGTTTGTCATTGCTTTTCTCCCAAGAAGCAGGAGTCTTTTAATTTCGTGACTGCTGTCACCATCTGCAGTGATCATGGAGCCCAAGAAAGTAAAATCTCTCACTGCCTCCATTTCTTCTCCTCCTATTTGCCAGGAGGTGATGGGCCCAGTGGCCATGATCTTCGTTTTTTTGATGTTGAGCTTCAGACCATATTTTGCACTCTCCTCTTTCACCCTCATTGAAAGGTTCTTTAATTCCTCCTCACTTTCTGCCATCAAGATTGTGTCATCTGCCTATTTGAGGTTGTTGATATTTCTTCTGACAATCTTAATTCCGGCTTGGCATTCATCCAGCCCAGCCTTTCGCATGATGAATTCTGCATATAAGTTAAATAAGCAGGGAGACAATATACGGTAATTGGTAATTACATTTATTGTGATGATGGGTTTCAAGAGTAACTCTCACTGGCTTGAAATCAAGAGGGGAGCAGAATTTGTAAACTAATGGGAGGCCAGAGCAGGGAAACTGAGGCGAGTAGAAAAGAGGCGCGTAGGTGTTTGTGTACAGCATATAGTAACAGCTAACTAATATTGCACCATGTACAAGTCTTTAAGTACATGTGGGAGGATTATAGAGAGCATTATCCCACTTAAGAGTAGACATGATGGAATTGCCTGACATGACTAATTTAGTTTCATTAATTCCAATGAGTGTACTGTGAGTATGATCTTACATAAATAAGCCCCAAAGATCCCAAATTTTGTTGCAGGACCTGCTGCTTCTGTCACTCCTGTGATTGAATCACAATAGGTTCAGAATCCCCCAAGTGGATCAGGATGTCTATTCCTCATCAGCAGAAGCATGTAGAAACCTTTTTGAAATTATGATTTAATCATAGACATACATTTCAGCTCAATTGCCAGGGATTAAAAGAATAATATCAGCACCAATCATTCTGTGTGACTTCAAAGAGCAAGAAGGCATGGCAGGAAGCCTGAGGAGCAAGTGCAGAATGTTAATGAGAGATAAAGTACTGGCTCCTTTCCCAGCCGGATTTTCCCGCTGGATATCTTTTTTAATTAAGTGTGGCTAGTCCTCATGCCATCATATGACACATTAGTTGGGGTGTATGAAAACCTGGCTTCAGCACATGTGGAGATTTGGTTGATTATGACATCTCTAAGAAGCACAAAGGACTGCTTCTCTCGGCAAGCTCTTCCAACATCTTTTGGGCACAGACTCAAGTAGCAAAGGCTCCTCCAGAAAACTTTTTGATTACACATTCATCATAATTTGTGCTCATAATAATTTCAAGGTGGTTACATCCAAGTCCATTTTCAATAATATTTATGCCTGCAAAGATTTTGAGGTGGTCATAGAGTTTCATTTCCATTCTATCACATCCTTTAACTTTCTACTGAAAACTACATATGCACAGACTTCTTTTTGTCGCACTTTTGCAATAGATATAGTTTCCCCAGACAGCAGTAATGCGGGAGTGTTCAGGAAGCATTACAGAAGAACTAACAAAGCAGAATATTCTTGTCAAGAATATGGCACAGAATTTGTTATGTACTGAGTTAAATAGGATCCAAACTGCGGCAGTCTGATTGGTCCTAGAACAATAGGATTCAGAATGCAGCAGTCTGATTGGTCCAAGAACAATGCAGCAGTATGATTGGTTAGCAGGAACCACCCAATCATACTCCAGATACAAGTGAATCCACAACCTGATTGGCTTACAGTAGAATTCCAGAATTAACCAATCATGTGCAGCCCATTGTGTAAATAATGTATATAAAGCAGATACTTTGAGGGGACTTTCATTCATTCCTCCTCACCACTATGAGCTGAATAAAGAGCATGAAATCACTTTGCGACTCTGAGTATATTTCAGAATTCACCCTCAATAAAAATCCTGCCTGGTGGAACCAGTAGAACTAGTAACTGGTTGACATTACACATTCTATCCTTAAAAACGGTGTGGGGAAAATTGGCTGAATTGGGTTTGTTTGCTGAAACTTTTCAGCATACTGACTAAAACAAATAAATAAATAACCAAAATAAAAACAAAGAAAGGAAAAGAGAGAGAGAGAAATGCCAAGCCCTCTCTCAAAGATACGTCTTAACTCTTGTCTCACACAGAAGGGAGTGGCTCCCAGCTCTCACCTGGGTGCTTCCCTTTCTTCCCCCAGTCTCCCACCCTGCCTCTCACACAGGGTCTTTCAGTGGCCAGATATCAACTTCATGTGTGTATTCAAAATATTCTAAATGTTCATTCCAGTATGAGTCAAGAATAGTCCTCTTCCAATCCAGGATGATGACTTTATCTCTCCGCCCCCCCCCCACAAAAAAATTCCAACCTTTCCTCCATATTTGAAAACAATAAATCCTTCATTTTTATTTAAACAGGAAACTCTCCACTGTAGTCATTTATTTAAAAAAATCCATAGTTATTTACTTGTTGTATATTCATTATTTTACACCCGTGTTTATATCTTGCAATTCCAATTCCTGTAGGGAAATTTATCAAGAGAAAAAGAAAAGAACTTCCATTTCTACCACTTCCATTCTTTTCCCAATAGGGTCACCAGAAGCTTGATAGGTTTTTCCTCTAAATTCCCACAAATTATACCCAGAATCCTTTCTGCATCATCTTGTAATTCTCTGCTTTGGAGAGACTAAGCAGCTCTTACATGCAAAGGCATGAACTTCAATAAACATGGTTTGTTCTGAGATGGCAACTTTTCACATTGATTTCTGTAAGTCATTATTTCTCACTGATTTTTCGTAGGTATTTTATTTTCAAATGGTCACACCTGGAGGCAACAAAGACAGTTTGGTGTAGTTACTATGCGGAAGCTGGGGCTGGGGAAGAAAGGCATGGAGCACCAAATAGCAGAGGAGGCCCATCAGCTTGTGGAACGTTTGCACGCTCAAAGGGTATGTGATGAGGGGTGATGGTGCTGAACTGGCGTATGAAGATATATTTGTGTACTACCTCTGTCCATTTTAGAAAAGAAAGTGATATGTTTTTCTTGGTTCCTAATGGAGATCCCAGCAATTTCTCTTGACCACCATGAACTCCCACTCTCAGTATGAACAGGAGCAGCTGAGTTAACATTAGTATAACTTTATTTTGCAGGACAGCCACTTGACCCTTCCATGCCCATCCCTAATTCAGTCTCCAATGTGATATGTCCTGTGGCTTTTGGGCACTGGTTTGCTCTTGAAGATGAACGGTTCCAGAAGCTGATGGAAGCCATGGATTTTGTCATTAAAAAATTAAGTAGCTTTTGGCATATCGTGAGTAGTTGTTTTCATTTCTCCTAAGCCAAACAGGTCCCCCTGAATACCACAAATCAGGGCCTTAATACCACAAATCAATATTTTGGAATCCATTATGATATATCAGTCCAACTTTAATTTTCTAGCTCCTTATGTATTCAGAAAATGTAAGTAATTGATCTTTAATGAGAAAACAAGGAAGAAGAAAAAACATCCTTCTTCAAGGTTTAGTTTTTTGTGATGAAAGATCAGAATTACTTGACTGGCAAACTGGAAGATTTAATAAATACAATTAAAAATTTAAAAAATGGAGAAGTGTACATTTTGAATGATGGCTGTCTTTCCCTTTGTGTATTAGGCAAATTTGCTTTTAAATGTGAACTTACTTGAATTCCCCCAACACCCACCTACCATAAAAGCCACTAACTTGTTCCAGGAGGGGTCCTCTGATTGTGCCCAGTTTTGGAATGATGCCTGGGAGCTGGGAAAATATTTTGAGCCATAGTTTTCTTTTACATTTTCAGTTACAGGTAGGTAGCCGTGCTGGTCTGCCATAGTCAAAATAAAAAAAATCCTTCCATGCACACGAAAGCTCATAACAAGAACTAACTTAGTTGGTCTTTAAGGTGCTACTGGAAGGATTTTTTTTATTTTCACATTTTCAGCTAGGGATAATTCACAGAATCCAATCATTGTGAGATTCCAGAAAAGTGATGGACACCTTTCTTCTTCTTAGTGAGAAACTAATATGCTAGCTCTGAAGAATAGTGCAGATCATGTTTTTTAAAGTGCTAATCCAAAGCACAAACGGTGTGACCAAGCTTCCTCATGGTAATGGCAGCATTTCTGCTATCTTTCCTTTAGCTTTATGAAATTCTCCCATGGCTCATGGAAATCTCCCAGGGCCCCACAAGAAGCCCTTGCCCTGCTCAGAGATCGTGCTTTCATTTGCAAAGGAGGAGATAGAGAAGCATAAGGAGAATCAGTCTCTGCATGATCCACAAGATCTCATTGATTTCTATCTGCTTCAGATGGAGAAATTAAGTATCTGCTTTGAAGCTGAATACTGCTCATCCAATGAATCATTATATTCCCTGTTATAAGTGAATACTAATCTCTTGCCTGGAAACCAGCATCTTTTTTCCTGAATCTCAGTTGAAAATGGCATTGAGTTCCCCCCCAAATATTTCTCAAAGTCAATTTAGTTGCTAAAGTGGGTTGACATCCATCCATAAGCATCTATAGAAATGGCTACGAAATGTGAGCTTAAAGGACTGGAAACTGAAGTGTGTTAAGGGGTCTTGCTTTGGAGCATTCCTTCTGTACATAAATTATTTTGGATTGATGTTCATCTGACATTCAAATGTGGACTGAAAAAACAGAAAATCCTAAACAAAATGCTCTTAAACTAGAGTATGACTTCAAATTCCTGTCTCATCCATCTTCACATACTAGAAAGGCCAAAATATATTTTCATCCTTCCCTCTTTGAACAATGCTTATTATGGTGACAAACGAATGCTTAAATATGTTTAGTGTTAAGTACCATATTTCACCATAATTGTCACATTTTTATGCCAATTATTCTTTTCAAAAAAGGGGGGGTGCGACGATTATTGGTGAAAAACCAAAGCATGACCATTAATCGAGGAAACAGTGTGTATGAAGAAACATAATTATGTTTATATTGCTTATTACTTGTTACTAACTGTTTTTGGTGTGATTAGGATGCACAGAATTTGTGTGAACAGGTACAGGAAGGATAATAGGTAGTCTGAATGGGGGCAAGGCATTCTCATGCACGCTTACTGTGACCATTATGTGGTGAATGCTTTGGGAATGATTTGAAAAAAGGAGCTTGACTATTATATTGTGGTGACCATTAGGCAGTGAAATATGTAGGACACATTTTGAATATCTGCTGCCAGAGTTTCCATTCGACCCCTCTCTTCATGCCAGTATTGAGTTATTATGCCAACCCAAAGATCCTGAAATCTAGCACCAGCAGCTACCGCTATAAATACAGGAAAGTGTGTGTGGTTTCTCATCATAACCAGCTATGAAGCAGAGGGCCGGTCCACCCACAAGGCAGGCTGTGACAGCTGCCTTGGGCACTGGAATGCCAACAGGAGGCATCTCTGGGGGTGTGCTGCCTTGCCATCTGAAGAATTAGACGAGCGACCACAGACTCCTTTCCTCATGACTATGAGAAAACATTTAAAGGGCTGTCCAGAACAAAGGTTCTCTATTTTTGTTGCACTCAACAGGAAATAGGTTACCTAGGAGCGAAGAACTAGGGGCTGAGGTCCCTTCAGTGTCCCTCTAAAATATGTGAAGGGGCCTGGCTCCGCCAAAGTTCATGGCAATTGCCATTCTATTGGTGGACGTGAGCCACATTATGTGATTGATTATGTGAGGTGGGGCTCACTTGCCCCCTTCCTCATATTTTATTCAAGTTGGCACCTCTGATGGATTGCAACTAGCAAGTGCTCTGTGGAAGTAGCAATTGTACTGCACTGTGGATCGATTCAAATGCAGGTATAAGTTTGTTGGCTTTTGCAATTGTAATGCATTTACTATCCTGGCCCTCATTGCTGGATTAATAAGAGCTTGAACTCAGAGTTCTTTCTGAAGGCTTTGATGCCTACATCAGATTGGTACCTTCCCAAGGCACAGGTTACAAGGAGTAGCAATTCCATAAGAGGGAAAGATATCCATATTAAATACCAGATGACTCTTGGGGTACTGGAAGTAGATCACAGTCTCTTGGGAGAAAAAATTAAGGAGAAAGAGACAGCAAGAGAAGGATGGAGGTATGGGCATTTCTGATTGCTCTGCTGGTGGCTGTTCTGATTCTGCACTACCTGAAACAGCTCTGGTCACGCAGGCATTATCCCCCAGGACTTCTCCAGCTTCCTCTCATTGGTTCCACATGGTTGTTTGGATTCAAGATGGATGAAAATACTCTCATTCAGGTGCTTATTGCTTAGTAATAACTCAGTCTGATGCCAACAATTCTTTTATCTATTTCCCCCAACAATTGTGATATTTCAGCTTCAACAATAGAATGGGTTAAAATGGTAAATGCCATAAGCCTCCGTTGTCAGAAACTGTAAGCAATACAAATAATAGTAATAATGTAAATAGTATTATTATTAATATTGCAAAGCACAAAACCATATAAAAGTTGAAAATATGCATTAAAACCTACAGATCAAAAATATTTATTGTATACTGTTAAACTGAGGAAGGAGGAGAGAACACCCTCAAAGGAAGAATGCTTTATGAAAATCTTGGAATATGCAGAGATGGCAAAAATTGATAAAAGATACAAATTTAGAATCTTTTAAAGAAGATTAGAAAACCTTTCCAGTCTATATAAAAAGTTATTTCCCATATGCAAAGACCACAGTGGGGTTTAAACTGTAAGAAAACAGCAGAATATATTAAGAAACATGTTAGAGAGTGTCAGGGAACTGCCATCGGAGGAACAAGTGGTGGAGGGGCTCAGGGAGGTAGACAGAGACTCAACAGCTGAAGCAGGAACCAGCAGGGGGAGGAGTGGATCTCTGAGGGAATGTGAGCAGGTGGGAGGGCTCAGAGACACTTCCAGCGAGAACAGTGGGGAGGTATCTGAAGCTCCCATAGGGAGACCCACGCCTCGCCGGAAACTGTCACGCCGTGAGTCCAGAAGGCGGGTTTCCGTTAAGGAGCTCTTATGCTGGAAACGATTCCGAAAACAACCACTGTCGGAATCTACAAGTGACTAGGGCAGACATGTTTGAGGAGCTCTGTCACACACAGAGGTTTGTGGAGTTGCACAAACTCTGAGGGACCACGATTTTACGCACAAGCAGCTAATCATCCCATCACAGCATTCCGACAGTCTCTGTACGCTGCCTGTGCAGGAGAAGGCATCATGAGCAACCCAGCCAGAACCGAAGGAGCAGGGGTTGGAGCTGGTCCAAGCTTGGAAGAAAGGTACCGAGCGTTGGAAATCCAATTGGCGCTGCAGACGGCGAGGCTTGAGGAGAGAAGGGCTCAGGATGCAGACAAGAAGGGGAGAGCCACCCAGTTCACCAGAAAGGTACCAGGATTGGTGCAGAAATTTGGGGGGGACCCCAAGGACTACCATGCCTTTAGAACAGAGATGCAATATGCCCTCAATGTGCAGTTTGATGAATTCCCTGACGAGGAATCGCGAGTGGCTTTTGTGATTGGGCATCTTGAAAAAGGGGCGAGGGACTGGGTTAGACCCTTGATGGCAACGCATAATGACGTCCTAAAGGACACCATGAAGTTCTTTCGTGCAATGGATCTCATGTTTTCCAGCGATATTGAGGAGGGAGTGGTGCGCAGACAGTTAATGGCTTGCAAGCAGGGAAGCCGATCTGTCCGTGAGTACTGGACTGAGTTCACCATGCTGGTTCACAGATTGGGGTGGGATTTATCGGCGGCACCCATTCAGATGCTATTTGAAGAAGGTCTTTCTTCGGCTGTGAAAGACGAACTGTCCCGGAGCCCCAGAGCGGTTTCTATGGATCAGCTGACCAAATCTGCGCTGACCATAGGAGCGCGCCAGGAGGCGAGAGCCTTGGAGAGGCGGGAAGGTAAGGGGGAACGTTGGAAGGAGTTCCACATTCCAGACATTCCTGAGCCAGCTTTCCCGCCGGCAGAGCCGATGGAAATCGGAACAGCGCGCGCGCGCGCAGTTTCAAAGCCCAGTGAAGGGGGTAGGAAGGAGGGAAAAGGCACCCGGAAATGCTATCTCTGCCAACAGCCAGGTCACTTTGCCAGAGTCTGCCCCCAGAGGAAGGAATGGCAAGGGATGGTGGGAGCTGTTGAGGGAGGAGTGGAAGAGATATCGGAGCAAGTAAAAGCCAACGCCTGGCTGCCACCGTCGGGGCACAGCAGCCAGGCCAAAGAGCAGTGAAAGTGCCCACGCCAGAACCTCCCAAACCTGCCCTAGTGATAGAAGTGTCACTAGGGTTGCAAAACGGATACCCTCTGAAGATTAAGGCGCTGTTGGACTCAGGCAGCTCCTGCAATTTCATGAGCAAAGAGTTTGCAGCTGAACACCAGATACAGACGATCCCTTTAAGCAACCCCCTACAGGTGACCACGATCGATGGCAGGGAGCTGTTGGGAGGGGAAGTCAGCTTGCAGACCGTCCCAATGATAATGAAGGTTGGCAAGGCACACAGAACTGATAGCGTTTAATGTGGCCACCTTGGGAGGGGCTCCCATTATTTTGGGGATGAGCTGGCTGGCGTTACATGATCCACTGGTGGGCTGGCATCAGAGAGTGGTTTCCTTTGGTTCCGCACATTGCTTAGAACACTGCAGGGAGGGAAAGGGTTCAGCAGGAGCCCAAGCTACCTTAGCAGGGACAGAAGTAACGGAGAAGGTGAAGGTACCACGACAATACGCAGATCTCAGTGATGTGTTCAGCGAAAGGGAAGCTGACCAACTACCTCCGCATAGACCCTTCGATTGTCAAATCAATTTACTGCCTGGGGCGCAGCTCCCCGCAGGCAAGTTGTATGCCATGTCAGACAGAGAAATGCAGGAGTTACGAGAGTTCATTGACAAGAACCTGAAGAGGGGTTTCATCAGAGAGTCAAGAGCGGTGGGAGGTAGTCCAGTGTTTTTTGTGGATAAGAAAAACACGGACAAGCCGAGACTTGTGTGTGACTTTCGGGCCTTAAACGCAGTGTCAGAACCATTGGCCTTTCCCATGCCTAGAATAGATGACATTTTGAACAGGGTGCGGAAGGGAAAGATTTTTACCAAGCTGGACCTAAGGGGGGCGTACAATCTGATACGTATAAGGAAAGGCGATGAATGGAAAACCACCATGTTCACCCCTTTGGGGGCATTTGAATATCTCGTTATGCCATTTGGATTACAAGCAGGCTCAGCGTGCTTTCAATCGCTGATGAACCACGTACTAGGGCCTTTGCTTTACAAGAATTGTGTGGCCTTCCTGGATGACGTGTTGGTGTATTCTGAGAATGAGGAGCAGCATGTGAGAGACGTCAGAGAAGTGTTGCGCAGGCTGCTAGCCAACCGGCTGTGGGTGAAACTGGAGAAGTGTCAGTTTCATACCAAGGAGGTGGAGTTCCTGGGGTACCGCCTGTCAGACAAGGGATTGGCTATGGATCCTGGCAAGGTCCAGGCAGTGCTGGAATGGAAAAAACCCAAAACAAAGAAGGATGTGCAGAGGTTCCTAGGGTTTGGGAACTTTTACCGTAAGTTCATCCGAAACTTTGCCCACCTGACGGCGCCCATAACGGACTGTCTCAGCAGTAAGAAGAAATTTGTTTGGACTGAGGAGGCGGAGCGAGCTTTTGAGGAGCTAAAAAGGGCCTTCGCCTCTGAAGAACAACTTATGCATGTGGATTTACAAAAAAAGATGAGAGTCGAAACAGACGCATCAGACAGAGCCATAGGGGCGGTGCTTCTTCTGCAGCCAGGGAAGGAGGAATCAGAGTGGAGACCGTGTGCTTTTTTTTCACGAAAGCTGAACAAATCCGAGAGGAACTACACGGTGTACGATCGAGAACTTCTTGCTATTCATGAGGCTTTTCGGAGATGGAGGCACCTGCTAATTGGCGCACAACATAAGGTGCAAGTGTGCACTGACCACAAGAACCTAGAGTATTGGAGAACGGCACGAGTGCTCAACCAATGGCAGTTGAGATGGGCCCAGGAGTTCTCCAGATTTAACTTTGAGATTTGTTATGTGCCAGGCCCAGAGAACGTTAGGGCGGACGCTCTCTCACGTAAACCTGAATATTTGGAGGGGGAGGGAGCACCCGAAGAGAGACATGTCATTCCAGAGGACCGCTGGGTGTGTGGGGCGGCATTGGTGGGGCAAAGAGAACTGGTAGAGGGAACGGAGAACGATGAATACGCACAGGACAAACTCAGGGGACTCAGGAGGGAGGGAGATAAACCCGGAGGTTTTGAGGAGAGAAACGGGGCGTTGTACTACAAGGGAGCGTTATATATACCTGAAGGAGAGTTGAGGGGGAAGGTACTCAAGCAGCTGCACGATAGCCCCACAGCGGGGCATTTTGGGCAACACAGAACCATGTGGCTGGTGACCAGGGAATTTTGGTGGCCTAAGGTCAGGGAAGACGTGCGGGAGTATGTGAGGAGTTGTGACCAATGCCAGCGAGCCAAAGGGGAAAGGCGGGCGCCGGCAGGGTTGTTAGAACCGCTACCCACACCAGAAAGACCATGGGCAGCAGTGGCCATAGATTTCATGACTGATCTGCCAAGGTCCAGAGGGAAAACAGCCATCATGGTTGTGGTAGACCTGTTAACCAAAATGGCACACTTTATAGCCTGCTCACATGCGGTCACGGCAGAAGAAACAGCTAAATTGTTTGTAGAAAATGTGTTTAGGTTGCATGGCGCCCCCTTGAGGGTGGTTTCAGACCGAGGGAAACAATTTACTTCCAGGTTCTGGAGGAAGCTCATGAGCTTACTGCATGTAGAGGTCAATTTTTCGACTGCCCGGCATCCTGAAACCAATGGGCAGGCGGAAAGAGCCAATGGCATCCTCCAGCAATATTTGAGGTGTTATGTTAATGACAGAGAGAATGATTGGGTGGAGAAGTTGGCATTGGCGGAATTTGCCTACAACAATGCGGAGAACGTGTCCACGGGGATGAGCCCCTTTTTGGCTAATTACGGGTGCCATCCCAGGGCTTTCCCAGGGGGGGAAGGGGAGAGATGGAGCGTTCCAGCTGCCGAACAGTTCGTAGAAGAAATGGAAGCGATCCATCGCCAGCTCCAACTTAACTTAGACAGGGCCAAGGAGGAATATAAGAGGCAGGCAGACAAACACAGGAGAGAAGGTGAAACCATTAGGGTGGGGGACCAAGTGTGGCTGTCAACCCAAGGGTTACCCTTCAAAGGGGGTTGTAAGAAGTTAAGACCCAAAAGATTGGGCCCATTTGAAATCACACAACAGGTCAATCCAGTGGCTTTCAGACTCCGGTTACCGAACCACATGAAGCTGCACCCAGTTTTCCACAGGTCATTGCTGTCACTGTATAAAGGGGACAGAGAAGGGAGGGTCACTCGGGGACCAGCAATGGAGGAAAGGGAACAAAGCTACCATGTAGCGGAGATCCTCGATTCCAGGTGGAAGGGAGATCAAGTAGAGTATTTGGTAATGTGGGAAGGGGAACCGGAGTCGGAAAACACCTGGGTCAGGGCAGAGGATGTCAATGACGAGGTTTTAATAGAAACTTTTCATCAGAGGTTCCCACGTAAACCTCAGCCTGTAGCGAGGTTCCGGAGGGAATACTTTGCCACCACCGACAAAGAAGAGGAGTTGGAGGGGTTCACAGATTCCGAGGAGGAGGAGGATTCAGCGAGCCAGGACGGCGATCGATGGAGGGAATTGTTCGAGACGTCTGAAGATGAAGAAGATTCTTTTCGGGGTTTTACCTCCTCACCTCCCAGAGGAGAGGAAACGGGAGGGGGTGAGGGGGGCCCTAGAGGGGAGGTGGATGTCAGGGAACTGCCATCGGAGGAACAGGTGGTGGAGGGGCTCAGGGAGGTAGACAGAGACTCAACAGCTGAAGCAGGAACCAGCAGGGGGAGGAGTGGATCTCTGAGGGAATGCGAGCAGGTGGGAGGGCTCAGAGACACTTCCAGCGAGAACAGTGGGGAGGTATCTGAAGCTCCCATAGGGAGACCCACGCCTCGCCGGAAACTGTCACGCCGTGAGTCCAGAAGGCGGGTTTCCGTTAAGGAGCTCTTATGCTGGAAACGATTCCGAAAACAACCACTGTCGGAATCTACAAGTGACTAGGGCAGACATGTTTGAGGAGCTCTGTCACACACAGAGGTTTGTGGAGTTGCACAAACTCTGAGGGACCACGATTTTACGCACAAGCAGCTAATCATCCCATCACAGAGAGGATCAAATTAGATAAGATGGAACTTTAAAATGCAATAGTATGTAATTCGAGTTATAAACATTGATATTGGGTGAGTGGGAAATCACTTGTTTTGTTGAAATAGAATATAGTGGTACCTTGGGTTAAGTACTTAATTTGTTCCGGAGGTCCGTTCTTTTTTTTTTTTTTTAATAATTTTTATTAAATTTCCAGTTAACAAACCAATCATATCACATTAATTCCACATTATACCAATACATAATAAACTCCAAATATTTAGCGGAATTTAAAATTTTTGTTGGGGGTACCCATGCTTTGAGTTCAGAAAGGGTCCAATCATCTCATATTTCTGCTGCTTTGATGTTCACAAGTCCCATCTTTCCATCTCTTTGTTGTTATCCTTTACAAATCCCGTCTTCCAATCTTCTTGCTGTTATCATTTTTCTTCTTAATAACCTCTGAGTTATCTCCACAAGCGAGTTGAAGCAAACATTATTATAGTCCTGTGTGGATTTTCACGCAGATCCAAAAGTCCTATTCAAACGGCAGGCGCCATTTCAGCAGTTCCCATTAAATACAGTCTAAGCGTCTGCTCATTAACTTTCACAGACCAGTTGCTCCATAAGTCAGCCTTTCCAGGGGAGTTCTTGCCAAATCAAACGTAGAATTCAGATATGATAACAGAACAGTGGCTCCCTCCCCCTTTGACTGTAAATCTTGCAACAAAGTCAGTCTCATAATGGCGGTTCCCAATTAGAACTGCGTCATCCAAAAACCATTTGTTACCTTTCCAGATCTTCCACGAAACAGAGCCTTTAGTTGATAATTTCATTTCCACACAGTTTATTTTCCCATCTTACTTGCTGTCAGTCATGTGGCGGTTCTTCTTGGGGAGGGGTTGTTAGGTAAATCATATTGAAAAAGTGAAAAGTCCCCCCCCCCTTTCCGATCCGTTTCAACATACCGACATAGTTGTGATTCTTTGATGTAGTCTTCTGTTCAGTCCAACCCGTCACTCAGCTTCTCAGTGGTCGATTTAATTAGCAATCAGTACACCCTTTCCTTCGCTCGAAACATGTGCATTTACTCTTCTCCAATTACTTATCTTGAGCAATGCAACTAGGATCACAATCAGAAGTAGCATCCAGGAGATCCAAAAACTCCTCCCCCTCCGCCCCCCTCCTTCTTTCGAACTCGGGGGTGATTTATTGGCAACTGCGGACGAGGCAGCATTTTCCTATCCCCTGGGAAAACTCGGGAGGCTAATTTACTCCCATCATTAGCCTCTTAACCTGTCCGTTCTTACCCTGAAACTGTTCTTAACCTGAAGCACCACTTTAGCTAATGGGGCCTACTGCTGCTGCCGCGCCGCCAGAGCATGATTTCTGTTCACATCCTGAAGCAAAGTTCTTAACCCGAGGTACTATTTCTAGGTTAGCAGAGTCTGTAACCTGAAGCGTATGTAACCTGAAGTGCGTGTAACCCGAGGTACCACTGTATAATTGTTGAGTAACAAATGTAGCTTTCTATATGGAAAATTTCTATATTCCAATTGTTTTGTCAATTGGAACATTATTATGATTATTATTAACCACCCAATAATAAGCCCCCACAGGAAAAAAAATCAGATTTTAAAAGGGCACAGGATGTCAATGAAATCAACCAAAGGCCTAGTTTAAAAGGAAGGTTTTGCCAGGTGAACTTCCCTGGTGAGAGCATTCCACAGATGGGGAGTCACTGCAGAGCAGGTCCATTCTTGTGTTGCCACCCTCTGGACCTCTTATGGAGGAGGAACACAAGGAAGGGCCTCAGAAGATGATTTCAGGTCCGGGTAAGATAATATTGAAAGAGGCGGTCCTTGAGGTATTGTGGTTCTGAGCCATTTAAGGCTTTCTAGGTCAAAACCAGCACTTTGAATTGGGTCCAGAAACTAATTGGTTGGTAGCTGCTGCAGCCGGATCAGGAGCGATGTAATTTGCTCTTGTTCTGGTGAGCAACCTGGCCGCTGAATTCTGCACTAGCTGAAGTTTCCACACTGTCTTCAGAGGCAACCCTATGTATAACACATTGCAAGTAATCTTACCTTGAGGTTATCAAGGTTAAGAAATGTAACTTTCTATATGAAAAAAGAATAAAATATTATTACAGAAAAAAGACAGACCACAGCATTCATTCACAGCAGCCTCTCAACAGGCACTAACCTCCATGCCCTATTCAATCTTTTTCACTCAAACCAGAAGCACTTATAAAAAACAAATTATAAACTAAAATACCAAAATCTTTTTAAAGGATCTCTGCGGTAAACTAGGGTTGCCATTTTTTAGGAAATTGTTGAGCCTTTTCCATTGGGTTGCCATACATCTCAGCGTTCCTGACATTTTGCCGATTCCTGTCAGGACATGTCAGGAATTTTCCTGATGTATGGCAAGCCTACAGTAAGTGCTAATCTCCAGGTAATACTCTCTCCAAGATTACAACGGCAGGGCTGTGAAATCAGCTTCAGAGAGTCATTTAGAAAGCCGTGAAACTAATTTCACTTGGAAATGAAGTCTTGCTACCACTTACAAGTTGTCCCATAGAAAATACAACATTTTATGTTGCCTTGTGTTTTCCCCTGATTTCACATAGCTACCCATGCTGCCATTATCCTACTTTGCATGGTTTTGTGCTTTTCAGTATTAATCAGAATCATGCCCCTTTATACTAGTTTTAATGTGTGTCGTTCATAGCTGCTGGTTGAAGGGCACTCATCTCCAAAACACATTGTGTAACTCAAGAAGCTGAATTAATAAAACAGCTTTTTACAGTATGTTCTTGATCTTGTCTTCCTTTTGTTCTACTGCATGTTGCAAAATGGCCTAGAGCAGGTATGTCCAACTTTCAAGAGACTGAGATCTACTCCCACTATAAAAAAACTGGCGGTGATCTACTAAATTTGTTGAGCTTTTTTAGGGAGCCAAAGTTGTTGAGCTTTCAGGAGGTTTCAGGGGGCCACCAAGATCTACCACAGACACAGTGCGATCTACTAGTAGATCCCGATCTACCTGTTGGACATCCCTCTCCCAGAATGCTGTGTACTTCTCCCCTTCCAACAGACGGAAGGGGAACAAGTTCAACTGGCAATGAAGCAGGAGCACATCAGCCTTTCTCAGCAGCAGCTCACGTGTAACTAGAGAAGACAAGAGACAAACAGAACAGGCACCTTTCCATTGCCTCTTCCGCAAGCATTAACTCTTTGTCAGACCATAATTTATTTTATCTGTTTGTTTCTTAAATAAAATTATGAGCTTTTTCAGCGAAAACTCTTCAAAAAATACAAAATTACTCAACCATCGGATATGAACATATTAACTTTTAAAACATTGGAATTGGTAATATTCTCTAGCCCAGACATGTATCATCTTAATTCCTTGCCATATATTTGCGTGGTGGTGATGCTTCTGCTGTAACCCACCGTGGGTCTGAAACCTGACCCAGGACTCTAGCCCAGCCTATGCCAACCTGGTACCCTCCAGATGTTTTGGACTACAATGCCCATCTGCCCCAACCACCATGGGCAATAGTCAGGGATGGTGGGAGTGCTAGTTCAAAAGCATCTGGTGGGCTACAGGTTCCACATCCCTGCACACACAAAGATTGTGGCAAGATCATTTTCTGGCAATGACTTGTGCATCTTCTTGTCTGTCACAGGAGGGCTGGTTACTATGAAGTGTCTCTGCTGCTCTGATCCTAGGCAAAGGCAACATGGCTAGGAGGGAGTAAAACAAATGGGTTGGAATTATGGGAGGGAGGGAGGGAGGGGAGGAGGGGAAAAGATGATAGCAAGAGAACTGCACATAGTGAGAAACTGCAGAGGTGAGGGAGGATGACGTTCGCATATTAAGTTGAAATACCCAACTGCATTTTTTGAACACATCATTCCTCTCTTCTCTTTTGAACCAAATGGTAGCTGGGAAAGCAACATGGAAATATTTACACCATGTGGTGTGGACATCTACCCATTGTAGTACTGTCTGGATTTCAAGCAGTGAAAGAAGCGCTCATTGACCACTCTGAAGAATTAGACGAGCGACCAGAGACTCTTTTCGTTAGGACTCTGATAAAAGGAAAGGGTAAGTAGTGAAGAATAAGAATTTCTACTGGTATTTTCCCAAGATGAAACTTTTAAAGGGCTGTCCAGAAAAACAGAACAAAGGTTCTCTATTACTGCTGCACACAACGGGAAATGCATTACCTAGGAGCCAACACCTAGGGGCTGAGGTCATTCAGAGTGGCTAGTTCTCATGCTATCAAATGACACATTTGTTTGGGTCCATGAAAACCTGGCTTCAGCACATGTGAAGATTTGATTGATTATGACATCTCTAAGAAACAGAACACACCGCTTCTCTCAACAAGCTCTTCCAACATGTTTTGGGCATGGACTCATGTGGCAAATATAACATGTGAACTTTGCAATCACATAGTTACTATCATCATTATACATTATGAATTGCTTCTTGCATGTATGTCTCAAGGCAACTTACAGAGATATAAAAACAGTTTAAACTATGAATAATCATAGTTTAGAAGTCCCGGGTCCTAAGTAAGTCAGATTATTATTATTATTATTATTATTATTATTATTATTATTATTATTATTTATTTTATATTAGGTTTTGACAATAAAAGAGTTTTAAAAAAAATAGAAAAGACAAAAAAGATACAAAATTATAAAATACAAAAATACAGACATTACACACAAAAAAAGAAAAGAAAAAATACATATAAAAAGACAAAAATTCCCTCTTTCTTAATTTCTCCTCTTTGGTTAACTTATTTTCCTGACTCCCTCATGTCTCCCATTTTTGTATCCCTTTTAAAAGTTGGTTCAGCAAATTCATGTCCTGTTAGTCTATCTATTATTAATCCAATCTTGCATTTTACCTTGTTGCTAAAACCCCTGCAATTCATTTCAATGTCCTCAACATTCAAAAATTTTACAATATTTCTGCAAATACATTTTAAATTTCCTCCAGTCTTCTTCCACCGACTCGTCTCCCTGGTCTCGGATTCTGCCAGTCATTTCCACCATCTCCATATAGTCTATTAGTTGCATCTGCCATTCTTCCAAGGTGGGTAGGTCTTGTGTCTTCCAATGCTTTGCGATGAGAATTCTTGCTGCTGCTGTAGCATACATAAAGAAAGTTCTATCCTTCTTTAACACCGATTGGCCAACTATGCCCAGGAGGAAGGCCTCTGGTTTCTTCAGGAAAGTATATTTAAATACCTTTTTCAATTCATTATATATCATTTCCCAGAAAGCCTTGATCCTTGGGCACGTCCACCAAAGGTGAAAAAAAGTACCTTCAACTTCTTTACATTTCCAACATTTGTTATCGGGCAAGTGATATATTTTTGCAAGCTTGACTGGAGTCATGTATCACCTGTACATCATTTTCATAATATTCTCTCTTAGGGCATTACATGCTGTGAATTTAATCCCGGTGGTCCACAACTTCTCCCAGTCAGCAAACATAATATTATGTCCTATATCTTGTGCCCATTTTATCATTGCAGATTTTACCATTTCTTCCTCAGTATTCCATTTCAACAGTGGATTATACATTCTTGAAAGTATCTTAGCATTGGGTTCTAACAGTTCTGTTTCTAACTTTGATTTTTCCACCTGAAAACCATTTTTTTTATCCAAATTGTAAACCTCTCTTATTTGAAAATAGTGTAACCAGTCTCACACCTTCTCTTTAAGTTTGTCATAACTCTGCAATTTCAATTTGTCACCTTCCTGTTCTAAAATTTCCCAATATTTTGGCCATTTAGCCTCCATGTTGAGTTTTTTCAAAGCTTTCGCCTCCATAGGTGATAGCCACCTTGGGGTTTTACTCTCCAAGAAGTCTTTATACCTTGTCCAGACATTAAACAATGCTTTCCTGGCAATATGGTTTTTAAATGCCTTATGTGCTTTTACCTTGCCATACCATAAATATGCATGCCACCTGTCAGGGGTTCAGGAGCAGAGGCACAGGAAAGGGAGGAAACAGAGAGCGAGGGGGGGGGGGAATCCGAAGGAAATATGAGCGATGACAGCGGCCCGAGATCTCCGAGTCTTTCCAGTGAATCGGAAGATTCACAGAAAGGGGCGCCAGTGGTCAGAGCAAGGGGGGCACCTAAGGGGACATCCCAGGGAGAAGGGACCAGAGGAGACTCAGAGAGCAGCAGTTGGAAATCGGGACCAGCTTCCCCACCAGAGCACAGTAGGGGGGAGGGGTCCCAGGTATCGGGAGCTGGCGGCTCGCCGCAAGCGGGAAGGCAGGAGTTAGGATTGGCCACACCTCCATCGGGGAGCGAGGAAACGGTCAAGAGGAAGGCTGCGCGCGCGCGCCAAGTTCAAATGCACAGGAAGGCGGCACAGTAAGCAGTCCGAATAGGGAGCCAGGTCCTAAAGCCCGCCGCAAAGAGGGAGCAGAGTCTGGGGGGTCGGCTTCAGAAGAGTCCAGGAAGGAAGAGACCCCGGGGGGTAGAGGGACCCAGAGGAGAAAGGAAAGACGGAAGAGGTGGAGGAAGGCTAGAGTATTAAGTTGGTGTACAGGAGGCGGAGACTCAGACGGAGCTTCGCCGGTCTAGCTTCTAAGACGTAGAGCTGCACGCTGTGGCTTAAAATGGAAACTGTAACTCAATAAAGACTTTTGTACAATACTACCGGCTAGCGTGGTCCTCTGTGAGCTGGGACCTGGAAGCGGCTCTGACAGTAAGCTCCGTCTCCACAATTTGCACCAAAAGCCTCGCAGCGTGAGTGGACGCAGCGAGGGGTGAAGGTTGGTGCTTCTCGAGCTCACGAAAGCGGACAAGATGAATACCGAACAGCAGATAACATCCCTGCAAAATGCAGTGTCAAATCTAAACGCCGAGATCCTCGCATCCAGGAAGAGGGAGGAGGAAGCGGCTGCCGCCTACAGGGATCTGCAAATCAGGTTGGAAGTGCTTACAAAGCAGGGGCAACCGGGACCCAAATCGGAGGGGATTGGGCTGGGGAGAAGAGGAGGCAGCCTTGTATCTCATTTCGATGGGAATTTACAGCAGTACCCCAACTTCCGAGCAGATGTGCAGTTTGTGCTGCAATTGCTGGACAAAGACTTTAGAGATGAGCAAGAGAAAGTGGGGTTTATTCTATCCCATTTGTATGGAGACGCTAAAGCGTGGCTGCGCAATCTGTGGAGAGATAAGGATCCGGCGCTCCGAAGTGCGGATGCCTTCATTAAGGCGATGGATTCGTGTTTCTTATCAAATATAGACGTTGATATCGCAAGAAAAGAGATACATGGGCTGAAACAAGGGAGGGCCAGTGTGAGGCAATATCATTCCCGCTTTTTTGCACTGGTCAGTGCCCTGGAATGGGACAAAGATTCAGCTCCAGTCAGAGACCTTTTCTGGGAAGAGTTGAACTGTGCGGTAAAAGATGAAATTGCGAGGGGGAAGAGGCCCCGGAGCACTCAGGAGGTCGTTCAGAGGGCGCTGACGATTGGAGTACGTCTAGAAGAGCGGCCATGGAGCAGAGACGAAGGGCGTGGAGGACGCGAGTCGGCCAGAGCGTCTCCCTTCTTTCCCAGGGATGCAGCGCGTGCGCATTCCACGCCTCCGCCAGGAGGAGGAGGGGAACCTATGGAGGTTGGAGGGGCCAGGGCTCAGTCAGCAACCAGAGCCATAACACCGGGAGCAGTCAAAGCGAAGCCTCCTAGAGGGAACAGGAAGTGTTACATCTGTGACAGTCCTCAGCACATGGCGAAAGAGTGTCCCCAGAGGCTCCACAAGCACACTGCAGCCTCCGCAACGGTTACAGAAGCAACTCAGCATAGAGAACCACAGCAGGGAAACGACGGAGTCTGGCTGGAAACAGAGGCACTGGGGCCCAGCCAGACGAGTCAGTGAAGCAGTCCCCAGAGATTTTGCAGCCCACAGACCCCCTCCCGCCCAAACCAGTAGTGCAGCTCACCGCGTCGCTCCAGCTGCCCAATGGACTTACAATAGAATTGCCAATTACAATTGACTCTGGCAGCAACGCGGACTTTATAGGACAGGATTTCATCGAACAGCACAATATAGCGCTACTGCCGGCCACGCTGCCCCTGAAGGTTGTCACGGTGGATGGCAGGGAATTACTAGGGGGGCAGGTGGTGAAGCAAACACCACCAATGGTGGTGCAAATTGGAAATCACAGGGAAGTCATCAGCTTTAATGTCACTCAGCTGTCGGACACGCCTGTAGTTTTGGGCATGAGTTGGCTGGACAGGCACAGTCCAACGTTGGCTTGGTACCAGCGGCAACTAACTTTCGGCTCCTCTTACTGTGCAGAACACTGCATCCTGCCCAGACCGGAGGGGGGAGAAGAGGACTCACAGCTGCAATTAGGCACGCTGCAAGCAGTCCCCCACAAGTACGCGGAATTTTTGGAAGTTTTCTGCGAGAAGGAGGCGGACAAGCTGCCCCCCCACATGCCCTATGACTGCAAGATTGACCTCCTGCCAGGGGCGACGCTGCCGACAGGGAAACTGTATTCCATGTCTGAAGATGAGATGCAGGAACTCAGGGAGTTCATAGATCATAATTTGGAGCGCGGATTCATCCGGGAGTCCAAGGCAGTGGGGGGCAGTCCCGTATTCTTTGTGAGGAAGAAGGACACGCCCCAGAAAAGACTTGTGGTGGACTATCAGATTTTGAACTCAAAAACCAAGCCCACGGCTTTCCCCATGCCCAAAATCGACGACCTCCTCGCGACGGTGCGCAAAGGACGCGTGTTCACCAAGTTGGATCTGCGAGGGGCGTACAACCTTATTCGCATACGGGAGGGCGACGAGTGGAAGACGGCCATGTTCACGCCCCTGGGCACCTACGAATACAGAGTTATGCCTTTTGGATTAAAAAATGGCTCCCACTGTTTTCAGGCTTTTATGCATCACGTGTTAGCGGGGCTCCTTTACAAGAAGTGTGTCTGCTTCCTGGACGACATCCTGATATTTTCAGAATCGCAGGAGGCTCACGACAGAGACGTCAAGGAAGTTCTGCAAAGGCTACAGGAGCATAGACTGTACGCCAAGCTGGAGAAGTGCCAGTTCGACACGACGGAGGTGGATTTCCTGGGCTACAAGTTGTCGGACAAGGGGCTTGCCATGGACAGCGCCAAGGTTCGCGCAGTGTTGGACTGGAAGAGCCCACGCAGCCGGAAGGAGGTCCAGTGGTTTGTCGGCTTTGCTAATTTCTACCGCAAGTTCATCAAGGGCTTCGCGATGCAGACGGCGGCCATTACCGACACGCTCAGCTCCAAGAAGAAGAAATTCATCTGGACAGAGCAGGCGGAGCAGTCCTTTCAGAAACTCAAGCGGCTCTTCTCATCTGAAGAGCAACTGCTGCATGTAAATCCCGGCAAACTGATGAGGGTTGAAACAGACGCCTCAGACAGGGCCGTGGGGGCGGTCCTCTTGCAGCAAGACCCGAATGGGGACTGGAGGCCGTGCGCTTTCTACTCCAGAAAGCTCAGCAAGTCGGAGCAGAACTACACCATCTGGGACAGGGAGTTGCTTGCCATTCATGCAGCCTTCAAGGCGTGGAGGCACTTCCTGATCGGAGCCAAACACCCAGTGCAAGTCCGCACGGACCATAAGAATCTGGAGTACTGGCGCACGGCGAAGTTCCTGAACCAGAGGCACATACGTTGGGCGGAGTTCTTTGCGGATTTCGACTTCAGGATAGAGTACGTCCCTGGTGACAACAACGTCATGGCGGATGCACTGTCCAGGAAGCTGCAATACCTCGAGGAGGCGACGCCAGTGGCGGCCAAGCACATTTTCGCGCCAGAAGCGTGGGCGTGCGCTTCGGCAACCGTAGACCTGGATGCTGTACGTAGCGCGCTGCAGGAAGACTCCTTCGCACGAGCGAAGATGGAGGAGGTGCACAGAGGCACGGCGAAGGGCGACGAGTTCCAGATACGCGAAGGGTTGCTCATACGCAAAGGGGCCCTCTACGTGCCGGGAGACGACCTCCGCGCTAAGGTACTGCAGCAGTTGCACGACGCACCCACCGCCGGGCACTTTGGCACAGAGAAGACGATAGAATTAGTCGCCAGGGACTTCTGGTGGCCCAAGATGCGGGGGGAGGTCGCGGATTACGTCACGAGGTGCGACACCTGCCAGAGGGCTAAGCCAGTGCATAAGCCGCCGGCGGGACTGCTGGAACCGCTGCAAACTCCGTTTGAACTGTGGGAGAGGGTGGCCCTGGACTTTGTCACGGATCTGCCCAGCTCGAGGGGCAAGACAGCAGTGCTAGTGGTGGTGGACTTGTTAACCAAAATGGCACATTTCATTCCGTGTGCGAAGGTGGCCACGGCGGAACAGACCGCCAAACTGTTCATAGATCACGTGTTCAAGGTTCACGGTCTGCCACGGTCTATACTGTCCGACCGGGGGCGACAGTTTATCTCGAACTTCTGGCAGAAGCTGATGGGCATCCTGAACGTCAAGATCAACCTAGCGTCGGCGAGACACCCGCAGACCAATGGACAAGCGGAGCGGGTCAATGCCATCATGCAGCAGTACCTGAGATGTTACGCAAATCAGCAGCCTGCAACGTGGGTGGACTACCTGCCACTCGCCGAGTTCGCCTACAACAACACGAAGCACATGTCCACGGGGGTGACGCCGTTCTTCGCCAACAATGGGAGACATCCCAGAACCTTCCCGGGATTACAGAGCGTGGGGGAGAGGGAGCCACAGGCAGCGGACGCCTTCGCGTCAGAGTTGCAGGAGGTCCACGATCAGCTTCGAAGGCAGTTAGAGCTAGCTAAGCACGCATACAAACTGCAGGCTGACAGACACAGGAGGGTTGGGGAAGAAATACAGGTGGGAGACTGGGTTTGGTTGGCAGCCCAGGCAGTGCCGACCAGATCCTTAGCGAAGAAGAAACTCGGACATAAGCAGCTAGGGCCCTACCAAGTCGAGGCACAGGTCAATCCGGTGGCTTTCCGGTTGAGACTTCCGGAGGGATCCAGGATGCATCCGGTATTCCATAGATCAGTGCTCATTCCCTACAAGGCACCTCACAGATTTCAGGAGCCAGGAACGGCACCGAGCCCGCTCAGGGAAAGGACCACGCAGGGGGGGGGGTCGCCAGAGGGGGTGCCCATCAACGAGGTCACAGAGATTTTAGACTCGAGATGGGGGGAAGAGGGAGTAGAATACCTCCTCGCCAGAGAGGGCACCCCAGCCAGTGCCAACAGTTGGGTGCCGGGCTACGCTTTGGATGAACCTCTGCTCAAAGACGAGTTTCATGCCCTTTTCCCACACAGACCCATGCCAGCCGAGTTTTTCGACGACTGGCTTTTCACACCCACGCTTTCCGCCAGCACGTTCCGGGGGTTTGACTCGGACGAGGAACCGACACTGGGCACACGCTCACCGGAGGGGTCACCCTCGGGGTCTGCCTCAGAACCCTCATATTGGTGGGATGATCGACCAGAGGAGCAGTGGCGCAGGAAGTGGCTGGAGGGTCCCGGGCGAGCAACGCCCCCAGGAGGGACCGAGGAAGAGACGGACATGGACGTGTTCGGGGAGGACCTTGGGTTCGAGCACGGCGGCACGGAGATGGAAGCAGAGGAGGTCGACGTCGACGAGTGCAGTTGGAGGGACGCCACGGGAAACGAACTGTATCCGGCGCTTACCCCCGTAACAACGGAGCACCCAACACCCACGCCTGGAGGAGGGGAGGGGGGAAGGGGGGCTTCGAGGGGGGATGGATGTCAGGGGTTCAGGAGCAGAGGCACAGGAAAGGGAGGAAACAGAGAGCGAGGGGGAGGAATCCGAAGGAAATATGAGCGATGACAGCGGCCCGAGATCTCCGAGTCTTTCCAGTGAATCGGAAGATTCACAGAAAGGGGCGCCAGTGGTCAGAGCAAGGGGGGCACCTAAGGGGACATCCCAGGGAGAAGGGACCAGAGGAGACTCAGAGAGCAGCAGTTGGAAATCAGGACCAGCTTCCCCACCAGAGCACAGTAGGGGGGAGGGGTCCCAGGTATCGGGAGCTGGCGGCTCGCGGCAAGCGGGAAGGCAGGAGTTAGGATTGGCCACACCTCCATCGGGGAGCGAGGAAACGGTCAAGAGGAAGGTTGAAGGCTGCGCGCGCGCGCCAAGCTTCAAATGCACAGGAAGGCGGCACAGTAAGCAGTCCGGATAGGGAGCCAGGTCCTAAAGCCCGCCGCAAAGAGGGAGCAGAGTCTGGGGGGTCAGCTTCAGAAGAGTCCAGGAAGGAAGAGACCCCGGGGGGTAGAGGGACCCAGAGGAGAAAGGAAAGATGGAAGAGGTGGAGGAAGGCTAGAGTATTAAGTTGGTGTACAGGAGGCGGAGACTCAGACGGAGCTTCGCCGGTCTAGCTTCTAAGACGTAGAGCTGCACGCTGTGGCTTAAAATGGAAACTGTAACTCAATAAAGGCTTTTGTACAATACTACCGGCTAGCGTGGTCCTCTGTGAGCTGGGACCTGGAAGCGGCTCTGACACCACCCAAATATATTATCAAATCCTTCAAGGTCCAAAACATCTGTATTCTCAAGAAGTAGCCATTCCTTCAGCCAGCAAAAAGCTGCTGACTCATAATAAAGTTTTAAGTCCGGCAGGGCAAACCCCCCTCTGTCTTTAACATCAGTAAGAATCTTAAATTTTATTCTGGGCTTTTTGCCCTGCCAGACAAATCTAGATATATCTCTTTGCCACTTCTTGAAGCAATCCATCTTATCAATAATTTGCAGTGATTGGAACAAAAATAACATTCTCGGCAATACATTCATCTTAATGACAGCAATTCGACCCAGCAAGGAAAGCTTCAGATTCGTCCAGATTTCTAGATCTTTTTTCACCTCTGACCAGCATTTCTCATAGTTGTCTTTAAATAAGTTCACATTCTTGGATGTCATATTCACCCCCCAAGTATTTTACCTTCTTTACTAGTGTTAAGTCTGTCTCTTTCTGAATTCTCTCTTTCTATATTGGCGTCAAATTTTTCTCCAAAACCTTAGTTTTCAATTTATTCAATTTAAAGCCTGCCACCTGACCAAAATCCTGGATTACTTCTAGGGCCCTCTTAGTGCTTAATATCGGCTCCTGTAATGTCATAACAAGATCATCTGCAAAAGCTTTAAGTTTATATTGTTTAACTCCGACCTGAATACCCTGAATCAAATGGTCCCTTCTGATCATATTTAGCAAAACCTCCAGGACCAAAAAAAAAAGTAATGGGGAGATTGGGCAACCTTGTCGTGTTCCTTTCTCTATTTTAAACTCTTCTGTAACCATATTGTTTACAATCAATTTAGCTTTTTGTTCAGAATATATCGCACCTATACCATTTTCAAAGTTTTGTCCAACCCCCATCCCCTGAAGATTCTTCTTCATAAAACTCCAGGAAATATTGTCAAAGGCTTTCTCCGCATCTATAAAAATCAAGACTGCTTTTGTGTTAATGTTCACCTGCAGCTTTTCTAAAATCTTAATTATATCCCTCGTATTGTCCAATAGATGTCTTCCAGGGAGAAAGCCAGCCTGATCTTTATGTATCACCTCTTCCAAAACTTTTTTCAGTCTTCTAGCCAAAATGTCTGCAAAGATTTTGTAATCCACATTAAGTAGGCGATAGTTCTTAAGTTGTGTCTTTTCAGACTCAGTTTTCGGTATAAGTGTGATATACGCTTCTTTCCACGTCTCCGGTGCCTTTTTCCCCTCCATAATTTCATTGCAAACCTCCTTTAGTGGTTGAATTAAATAGTCTTTCAAAGTTCTGTAGTACTTGGAGGTTAGTCCATCAGGCCCTGGAGATTTGCCCAGTTGCATATTCTGAATCGCGCCTTCCACCTCTTGTTCAGTTATTTTGTAGTTCAATGATACCTTATTTTCTTGAGAAAATTTTTTGTAATCCATTAGTTTTCAAAAATTGATCAATTTTTGACTCAGTCTGCGGCCCTTGTGTATAGAGTTGTTTAAAATATCTCTGGAAGCAGCTTCTAATCTCCTGTGGATTCTGTATATTCTTTCCATCCACTTCAAGATTGGTAACCGTGTTTAGCTTTTGTCTCTTCTTCAGCTGCCATGCTAACAGCTTCCCACATTTATTGGCTGATTCGAAGGTCTTTTGTCTCATCTGTTTAACTTTCCATTCAATGTCCTGATTTATCATTTTCATGTATTGTACTTGATATAACTTAATTTCTCTCAATATCTCTTGTGATTTTGGTTTAGCTCTAAGTTTTTTCTCTCCTTCTCTTATTTTCTCCAAAATCTTCTCTTTTTTCTCATTTTGAGTTCTCCTTTTTATTGAATTTTGCTGGATCAAAAACCCTCTCATTACAGCTTTGCTTGCGTCCCAGATTGTTCTTTTTTCCACTGTAGTCTTCAAATTTATCTCAAAATAGTCTTTTATAATTTTTTGGGCCTTCTTGATAATTTCTGGATCTCTAAACAAGGTGTCGTTCATCCTCCATCTAAAGGAACCAGTCAATGTTGGTTTCATTTCCATTTTCACAGGGTTATGGTCGGAGCAGGTTTTTGGGCAGATTTCCACTTTTTGGATCTTAGGAGCCATTCCTCTGGTTATCCAGATTTGGTCAATCCTTGTCCAAGTCTTTTGGGCTTCAGAAAAGAATGTCCCCTCTCTGCCTAGGGGGTTCTTAGTTCTCCAAATGTCAATTAAATCCATATTGTCTGTCATTTCAAAAAAGGTTTTCGGTAGTCTTCCGTCTTTTGTCACCACTTGTCTTTCTGACTTATTTGTCCATATTTGTCGATACCACTCCATTCATGTCTCCAAACATAATGATGTTAAAGTCCATAAAATCCAACAATGTCTCATGCAGTTTCTTGTAAAATTCTGATTTCCCCTCATTTGGTGCATATATCCCTATTATCAAAAATTTCTCACCTTGGAATTGTATTTCAATAGCCACAAATCTTCCTTGGTCATCTTTGAAAACGAATTTAGGTGATAAACTTTCTTTTGCATAGATCACCACTCCTCTCTTTTTAACTTTGTCTGATGAAATAAATTCTTGTCCTAATCTTTTGTTAATTAGTACTTTCCTGTGTGTTCTAATCACATGGGTTTCTTGCAAACATATCAAGTCCAATTTTTCCTTTTTCAATAAGTGGAAAATTTCCCCCCTCTTGTCAGGGGAATTCAGGCCTCGAATGTTCCAACTTAATACCTTCATAGACATTGTGTGGTTATTCTGCTTCTCCTCCAACTGCTCCCAATGCTTGTTCTTGGTCTGTGGGTGGTCTCACTTCTGGTTTGTCCAGTACCAATGGCGGCTTTGCTAGGTCCAAAACTCCTGGTTTTAATTTTGGTTCTCTTCTCTCTGCCTCTTTTTGTAATTCTTCCTCATGATCCTTCAGGAATCTCTTTTTGTCCTCCTCTGATCTTATCTTCACCTTTTCCCCTCTGTAAGTAAACGATAACCCCTGGGGAAATTCCCACCTGAAGATGACACTGTTTCTTCTTAACAGATTCACCAGGTCTCCGTAGTTAGCTCTGAGGTCCAATAGATATTTTGGAATATCTTTAAAAATTTCTATCCTGGAATACTCTATTTCCAATGAATTCTGGTAATGTAGGCCCAGTATTTTATCTCTCTCTTCTTTGGATCTGAGTGTAATCAAACAGTCCTTGTTCTTTCTTCCCCCTTTGTTCTCTTTGCCAAGTCTGAAGGCTGTCTTTATCTTGAAATCTTTCTCTGGATCAAGGCCCCAGAATTCTTCAAATTCCTGTGTAAGAAAGTCATTCAATTTTCCTTCTTCCAATTCCGGTACCGCCCTGATCCTTATATTAGCCTGTTTATCTTTCAATTCAATTAAGGACAACTGTGCCTTATGGTCTTCTAATTGCTTATTAATTGGCTGTAATTTTCCTTCTACCACCAGCACCTTTTCTTTAGCCTCATCAGCAATCTTCCTTGTCAGTTTAGATTCCTGCAGCAGTCGGTCAATGGCCTGAGTATTGGAGCTGATAGTTGTAGTATTTAAGTCAATTTTAGCTGACAGTTTTTCCAAGGCTCCAAATATTTTGTCTAATAATGCTTTTAATGTCTCTTCAGCACCCATACTTTTTGCTCCAAGCTGCCCAGTATCTTCTTTTTCTAAGACAGGAGGTGCTACTATTGATTGTCTTCATTGCTGCAATCTAGTTTTTATCCTTGTAGGCTGGGGTTTTTCCTGATCCATTACTTTATCTTTAGAATTCAAGGTCGCTCACACAGTTCAAGCTTCCTTTCTGGTGAGAAAGTTTCTAAACCTGCCGTAATGGAAAATTCCCCAGCTCTATCCCAGGCCTCCTCTAGGGGAGCACCTTGGCAACAATGTTACTTTCAAGGCAACTTTTCCAAAAGCAGTCCTGCCCTTTTTAACTTTCACTTTTTCAATAAAAGGCAACAGTTCAATAATAGGCAACAATTGCAAGGAGTCCTTTCCAGTTCACATGCAGAGTATTCACCGACAGTTACAAATGTTTATAAGCGGTGCAACACTTTCTCACTGTCTCTGGCAGACCAATATCAGGGATTAGGCAGTGGTCTTTTTTCCTCACTTGTATCTGGCATTAAAATTTAGACTCCTCTGTTCTGCTTCTCCAGCTCTAGCTTCAAAAGTCTTTGCTTTAATCCTATTCACAAAAACCGGAAGACGGACTTCCTTTTTGCGACTTCCCGCTTCAGTGCCAAATTCAAGTTCGCTGCGTCGATCGAAGGCAAGCCCAACCTTTGATCTCCCGATTTTTAAACAGTCTTACCCACGGGTTATAATTTAGAAGCCGAATTTTCAAAGGAAAAAGGTCAGCGCTCTCCGGCAACAGCTGCGCGGCTTCACTCCACGGAAGTAGCGATCGACTCTCAGCACCGCGCCACCCCCGTTCCGCTCCGGAGCCCCTCGCGGGGTCCCTTCGCTACTTGGGGGGGCGCTTCTGGCACCCGCCGAGTCCCACGGCCGCAGGCTTGTCCTGCCTGCAGTTTTAGGACGGGTCCCCGCTGCGCCGTAGCGGTAAGACCCCAGGTTCCGCGGAGCTTCTCCTCCAGATCAGAAGGAGACCGCCATTGCCATTGGCGCCGCCTCCGGAAGTGCTAAGTAAGTCAGATTATCCTCTACCAGGTCCAGGGCCTTCTCAGTAATGGCTCCAACCTGGTGGAATGCTCTGTCCCATGAGACCAGGGCCCTGCAGGATTTAACTTCCTTCCGCAGGGCCTGTGTTGTTGTTGTTTAGTCATTTAGTCGTGTCCGACTCTTCGTGACCCCATGGACCAGAGCACGCCAGGCACTCCTGTCTTCCACTGCCTCCCGCAGTTTGGTCAAACTCATGCTGGTAGCTTCAAGAACTCTGTCCAACCATCTCATCCTCTGTCGTCCCCTTCTCCTTGTGCCCTCCATCTTTCCCAACATCAGGGTCTTTTCCAGGGAGTCTTCTCTTCTCATAAGGTGGCCAAAGTATTGGAGCCTCAGCTTCACGATCTGTCCTTCCAGTGAGCACTCAGGGCTGATTTCCTTAAGAATGCCTGTAAGACAGAGTTATTCTGCCTGGCTTTCAATTTGAATTTAGCCTTGTCTTTTATTCCCCTTCCTCTCCTCCCCTCCCCTTTTTATGAAGACTACCCACTCTGGGATCCCACAGCTAATTCTCCCCTGGTCTCCTCTCTGGCCCAAATAGGACTAATTTAGCCAGCTAGCCTTGCTGTTCATCTAATGTTTATTGGCTGTATTTCCCCCCTAAATTGATTTTTGAATTCTGAATTTATTGTTATTCACGTTTCATACGGTATTTTATGCTGTTTTTTGTTGCATCAATTAAGTGTTTTAAATTTGCTGTTAGCCACCCTGAGCCCAGTTTTCTGAACTGGGAAGGGTGGGGTATAAATAAAAAAATATTATTATTATTTATTATAAAAGGTTTTAAAACAGTACAAAAACCAACAACAACTAAATATGGGTTAAAACAAAACAAGGTATACACCTATTGAAGTGACCTTTGTACACGACTGGGAAAGCTTGTTGGGGGAAAAATGTCTTCCTTTTTTGGGGGGAAAGTGCAGAGTCATATTCTGAATGCAGTTCCAAAGAACAGGGACATTCACTCTGAAAGACACAATGTGAATTACTTTGGGGCTGGCCTGCCCAATAATTCCTTTCACTAACTCCACAGTTTATTACTGGTGCTAAGGGCTCCTCCAGAAAACGTTTTTTAATTGCACATTCATAATGATTTGTGCTCATAATACTTTCAGGGTGGTTATATCCAACTCCATTGTCAATACTATTTATGCCTGCAAAGATTTTGAGTTCTCATCCTGAAGCAAAGTTCTTAACCTGAAACACTATTTTTGGGTTAGCAGAGTCTGTAACCTGAAAGGTATGTAACCTGAAGTGTATGTAACCTGAGGTACCACTGTACAATATTAAAAAATAACCCATAGTTATTTAAAGGTAAAGGTAAAGGTACCCCTGCCCGAACGGGCCAGTCTTGACAGACTCTGGGGTTTGTGCGCCCATCTCACTCTATAGGCCATGGGCCAGCGCTGTCCGGAGACACTTCTGGGTCACGTGGCCAGCGTGACAAAGCTGCATCTGGCGAACCAGCGCAGCACACGGAACGCCGTTTACCTTCCCACTGGTAAGCGGTACCTATTTATCTACTTGCACCCAGGGGTGCTTTCGAACTGCTAGGTTGGCAGGCGCTACTTTACACCCAGTTTTATATCTTGTGATCCCATTTCCTGTAGGCAATGATTTTCCATCCTAATTTAGCAAGAGAGAAAGAAAAAAGCTCCTTCCATTTCCACCACTTCCATTCTTTTCCAAAAAGCATCAGCAGAAGCTTGATAGATAGAAGTGAAATTTGATCGTGATGGCCTTCCATGGAAAGATCTAAACTTGTCGACATCACACTGTATCAGATACCAGTTTTCTCTTCAAAAATCAAAATGGTAGAGCTGTCGAGAAATCTCACTTTTTGCTGATACTGAAAAGTGCGGATGCATGTGACCTCATTCTGAGCGTATGCACATGTGTGAGCGGCAAAACCCTGAAGTAACCTGTTCCGTTACTTCCGGGTCGCCGTGGGAGGCAACCTGAAAAGATTTAAGATTTAACTTGAAGCGACTTTAACCCGAGGTATGATTGTTGTTATTTCTCACTGATTTTCCATAGGTATTGCATTATCAATTGGTCACAGCTGGAGGCAACAGAGACGCTTTGTTGTAGTTACTCTGCAGAAGCTGTGGCGGGAAAAGAAAGGCATGGAGCACCAAGTAGCAGAGGAGGCCCATCAGCTCGTGGAGGCTTTTGCACATTCAAAGGGTATGTGGTGCTAAGTGATGGTGCTGAGCTTGCATATGGAGATATATTTGTGTCCTACCTCTGTCCATTTTAGAAAGGAATGTGATATGCTTTTCTTGGTTCCTAATGGAGATCCCAGCAATTTCTCTTGACCACCATGAACTCCCACTCTCAGTATGAACTGGACCAGCTGAGCTAACATTAGTATAACTTTATTTTGCAGGACAACCACTTGACCCCTCCATGCCCATCGCTACTTCAGTCTCCAACGTGATATGTGCTGTGGCTTTTGGACACCGGTTTGCTCTTGAAGATGAACGGTTCCAGAAGCTGATGGAAGCCATAGAATTTATCCTACAATTTGTATGTAGCTTTGGTTATGCTGTGAGTAGTCATTTCCATTCCTGCCAAAGGGCTTTAATACCTCCCAAGGGCTTTAATACCACAAATCAATATTCTGATAGAGGGTTGGAGAAGTGAGATCAGGTTTAAATTGATCTGAGATAAGGGCCACTTACTATCTCACAGCCTGATCCATTGCTCATGATTATCATTGAGATAAAAAACACACCAAACCCCCCCATAAAAAACAACAAAAGAAGACCTTGTCCACCACAGGAGACTCTTTAGAAGGAAGATGGGACGAAAATGGAAAAATGACCTTGAGAACAGATCATCTAGAGCCCACCAAAGGGAACAGAGGTGAACAAAATAATCTTCTCAAGAAGGGAATTACATAGTTTTGTTGCCATCATAGAAAACTAAATGTGTCTACTCTATACCCACCTAGCAGTGGCAATCATGGTGAGGCCCCTGCAGCCACCACTTGGCTGGAATTTTTTTTTAATGAAAGAGAGACCAGCAACTTAAGCACTATCGCTATTGCTGAGGAAAGCAGCCCCCTTCTGCTAAACCCTTTCCTCAAATTTAAGTTCAGTTCTCCACATTTCTACATCCATTCCTAATCTGTAAAAAAAAAGTACTCATAAAACTTACCGTACTTGAATTTCCCCCCATCCCTATTCTCCACCCACCTCCAAGTACCACAAAGGGGCACTAACTTGTTCCAGGAGAGGTCCTGTGATTGTGCCCAGTTTTGAAATTATGCCGGGGAGCTGGAAAAATATTTTGAGCCATAGTTTTCTTTCACATTTTCAGCTAGGGATAATTCACAGAATCCAATCATTGTGGGATTCCAGAGAAGCTATAGACACCTTCCTTCTTCTTAGTGAGACTCAAACTAATATGCTAGCCCTGAAGAATAATGCAGATCATCTTTTATAAGTGCAATTCCAAAGCACAAATGGTTTGAAGAAGCTTCCTCATGGTAATGGCAGCATTTCTGCTATCTTTCCTTTAGCTTTATGAAATGCTCCCATGGCTCATGAAACATCTCCCAGGGCCCCACAAGAAGGCTTTCTCCTGCGTGGAGATGGTGCGTTCATTTGCAAAGGAGGAGATAGAGAAGCATAAGGAGAATCAGTCTGTGCATGAGCCACAGGATCTCATTGATTTCTATCTACTTCAGATGGAGAAAGTAAGTATCTGCTTGGATGAGTGAATGCTGCTCATCCAAGGAATCATTATATTCCATGTTATGTTGATGTTAAAATGTCACATCTCTCTTGCAATGTTGGCAGTTCTGTGTTCAGGATGCTCATTATCTGTGTTATATCTGTCCATATATTCCGTGTTCCAAAGTTCAATTGTCTTTTACCACCGCTGGGTGGTGACCCCTCTGGGCGTGGTAATCCAGTCAGGGAAAAAGAGAGGCAGACTATGTTTAGGGCACCTTTTCTAGCCCCTCCCCCATTTTGGAGTGAGCAGAGTAGATCCTAAAAAGGTCTGCTCAGTCATGGATACAGCTGCCGAGCTGCTCAACTGCCTTGTTCCTTGAGTCAGAATGACTGAATCTGTATCCACCGCCCATGTGCTGCTTCATGACTAAGGGCTTCCACATTTCATAATCCTGCCCCTGTTACCATATGCTGATCACCATGGAACTTTTGGTGTTTGCGTTTGGGATTTGTTTTTTGGAAGACGCCTGTACATGAATTTGTTTTATGTCTGTAGATCAGTGCACACTGACCAATGAACAGTCTTCGCAGTAAGGCTCTGTACTGATGGCATGAGTTCTCATGGCGACCGGTAAATTCCGTTGTAACATACCGCTTGTTATCACCTGCCTGTTCTACCGTTGATGACTTCTTGGATCATTCTTTGTCTAGCTCCTCCCCTTTGACCTTACCGCCTTGGGTGACCCTGCTGGGAGTATGAGATTCCCAATGGCTTCACTCACAAGGGTCATAGGAATGTGCAATCCCACTCACCACGAAAAGGTGATGATCCAGTGAGTGAGGGCAGCAACAGCGGGGGGGAGGGGGTGGCAGCAGCTTCCCATTTCACCTTAGGCACTATAAGAGGATACCCCACCTCTCATGAAGCATGTGTGGGTGGTATGGTAATAAGTGGGGGGAGGAAGATAAAGTGCTGAAGGACAGAATATAATGCATGTAAATGACATGTCACTTTCCCCATTTTCAACACCAGAGCAGGAATGACCCAGAGTCCACCTATGATGAAGAAAACTTGGCCCAGTGCATTTTTGACCTCTTTGTAGGAGGGTCGGACACAACTACGTGTTCTCTGAAATGGGCACTCCTCCTCCTGGCAAGTCATCCAGATATCCAAGGTGAGAGAGGAGATCCAGGGCTTCTCTTGACCACTAAGGTGGAGCATAGTTCTTTAAAGGTTTCATAAGGAAGCCTACAATAGTAGGTTTGGAAGGGACCCCAAGGGTCTTCTAATACAACCCCCTGCAATGCAGGAATCAACACATTCCCCCCTCCAGTTTGATACCATACCACAACCTGTACCTGTTTTCTTTTGCAAATCTGCTAGCAGTTTCTTTATGCAGCAAATGTACAAGAATGCCCCTGCTGTGAGATAAGTGACTGAGCCTCATTCCTGCCTCTCCGTGCTCCATTACATGAGGGATTCAGGTGGCACTGTGGTCTAAAGCACTGAGCCCCTAGGGATTGCTGATTAGAAAGTTGGCAGTTCGAATCCATAAGACAGGTGAGCTCCTGTTGCTCTGTCCCAGCTTCTGCCAACGTAGTTCGAAAGCATTCCAGTGTAAGTAAACAGGTAGTGCTGCGGTGGGAAGGTAATCAGTATTTCTGTGTGCTCTGGCACTCATCATGGTGTCCAGTTGTGCCAGAAGTGGTTTAGTCATGCTGGCCACATGACCCGGAATGCTGTCTGTGGATAAACACCAGCTCCCTAGGCCTGAAAGCGAGATGAGCGAAGCACCCCATAGTCTCCTTTGATTGGACTTAACCATCTAGGGGTCCTTTACCTTTACCTTTATATGAGTGATGCTAGCCAAAGATTAGATGAGGAATGAGTATTAGTGAAACTAAGTAGGAAATATTGAGGGCTGGGGGTGGAGAATGAATATATGACAGCCTTTGATCCCAGCTCTTCAGCAAATCCAGCCAGCTCTGGTAACCAGAAACAACTGCGATGAGCTTCACTTTCAGCCTTTTCACACCTGGGATCTAGAGTGGGGAAGATCCATGTACACAGATGAGCTATTTGGAGGACCAGGTGACCTAAAAATGCTAGAAACTGGGACTCATTCACAGAGATTTTGAGGCATCTAATCATAAGCCTGCATTTTATTAATGTTTGATCAGGTTCCTAAATTAAATGGGCTTAGATTTTCAAATGTTTCATGCCAGGCAAGAAGACAGCTGTTTAGAGAACACTGGCAATGTTTTCCTCCTAGACAAGGGGCCCCTTGATTTATAGCAGAAAACAATTCTCAAAGTCGTAAAAGCTGGAATTACAGACTAAGAGTGAGGACACTGACCCTACATGTTACAGAAGATAAAAAAGGCAGAGATAAACATAATTAGGAATGAGTAAATAGTAAAATAATACCAATGTGCCTCCCAGTAAAATGAGCCAGATCTTCTTTCTAAGGTTAAAAGGCCAAGACCAAATGGAGAAGCATCTAGCTGGCAGAAAGAGAGCATTTTTGAGAGCATTTTTGGGAAGTCTTTTTAAAGCTGTTTCTTTCTTAAACTGAGAGAGTTAGAGGGCAATAAATGTTGGGAAAAGCAGCTGGCTGAAGGGGGTGTGTGTAAACTGAAGAGGCTTCTTTTGAAAGCTGTTTTCTACTAAGTTCCTTTTTTTACTTTACAAAGGCCTTATTCCTTTTAAAAGGCTACCTATGTTATGTATTAAATATATTTGCTTAAATGTAACTATGCAAAGGATTTAAGAAATGCTAGATTCTTATTTCATATAGTTGTAAGAGTTGTATTTATCCTGAAATTAAGTCAGCCACCAGCCTAGCCCCCCTGCCAGACAAGGAGACGCCATCCAAGCAGTCCTGATATATAGCTGTCAGGCATTTGTTTAGAAACCTTCAAATGAAGGAGATCTTTCAATGTTGATGTGAAACTCAAGATCCTTGACATATGTTTAAAATAAAAATTTAAGATTAACCATTTGTTTTAGAAGGCAATAGGGCAAGGAGGGCAAGAGGTGAGCTGGTAATTAAGATTCCTTGTTGAGACACATGTAAGATATATTACTACTTATTTGTCATTTATAGATGTAACAATATATAGCTCTTTGTGTTCCATATAAGGACAGGAGGATATGGGTGTATCTTTTAGGATTGGTTATAGCAATCAGCCAATAGGAAATCCAACCAGGCTGATTGGACAGAGGCAGCCACAGGAGGAGCAAAGGGGGCTGGATTAAGGGAATATAAGTGCTGGCCATAATGGCAGGAGGCCAGGCCAGAGCTTGGTAACCATATACCACTGTGCCTCTCATTTATTTGTCTGACAAATAAATTATTATTTTAATTTCTCTATTGCTGCGTTGAATATTTCATTCCAGCTAAGCGTTAACCACAAGCAGGGTGCAACAATTTATGGAATATGTTCAAGGGAATTAAATGTCCATCTGAAATAAAATGCAGTATTCACAATAAAACTTCTGTTTCCATCATTCTCTTCAGATAAAATGCACAAGGAAATAGAAGATGTCATAGGTTCTGCTCACTCAATCTGCTATCAAGATAAGAAGACACTGCCCTACACCAATGCTGTGATTCATGAAATACTGCGCTTTAAATACATCAGTTTTGGGGGGTTCCCTAGGCAATGTACAAAGGATTTGAAGCTGCGTGGTTTTCTCATTCCCAAGGTATAACAGTGTGATACAGCTGCACTCCTGTAGCCCAAGAGCAAAGAGCAGCAGAAGGTTTAATATTGAGAGATGCAGCCAGCCATACAGGAACTTCCTGTCTAGTCAAAAATCTGAAGGGCAAGAGCAGGAGCTCCATCTGCAGACATGTTTCACCATCAGCAAGTGCCATTCCATGGGGCAATTGTGGCAGGGGAGGAGCATGTAGTGACCAGAAGTCTCAGCCTGGTTGTGAGCTTCCATTTTAAAAGAGATGGGGGAAAGTCCCCTTGTGTTCCTGCCTGTACAGAAAGTTTTTACAGTGATGAATACAAAGCCACCCACCAAAATAATAATAATAATAATTCAGATCAGTCTCTGCAATGATTAGTCATGGGATAGTGTGGAACAATAAAAAAAAAGTATTCATGTGAATGCATTCCAAGTCACTTGTTTCTTATTTGCAGGGGACTATTATTGTTCCCGATCTGCGCTCTGTTCTTCTTGATCCAACACGATGGGAGACACCTGCAAAGTTCAACCCAAATCATTTTTTGGACAAGAATGGACAATTTGTGAACAGAGAAGAATATCTCCCATTTGGTGCAGGTAAACACAGAAGACCAAGCTATGTTGTGATCTGTAGATGTGCTTACTGGTCTGCTTCCAGGAAATGACATCAGCAGCAGCACAGGAGGGAGTGGGCCAGAGCAGAAGGAGCATCTTTCTAGCTGGAGTGGCACTGCTGGTCAGCAGAATGGGGCAGGGCACTGGCAAGTTAAGGGGATCTCTAGGTTGGTGGTTTGGGAACCACACATGCACATACACTTATGTGGTCTCCTTCTGCACCTCCCTACATTTGCCACCCCTGCCCTGTCCCTGAGAGAGGCAGCACAGCAAGCACCAGGATAGTGCTGTTCCCTGTCACACTGCAAGCCACCCAACTTCTCTTCAGGCAGCAATGCTAGTTCCTACCAAGGTGAAGTAAGCCTGGCAGGAGAGTTTGCTCCATGGTCTTAACCCCTTTCTGCATTGCTGATTTGGGCAGTTGACCAAAGTTTTCCTTTCATTTTTTAAAATCAAGTTTTATTAAAAAGCTTTATACATAAGACACAATAAAAACCATACTAATCTAAAAGGGAAAATAGAAAAAAGATTAGGAAAGAAAAAATAGAAAATAAATAAAGGAAATTACAGAGTCCTCTATCAAAATTAAATCTTCACCCTTATTCTGCACACAGAAAAGTGAGCCCTCCCAGTTCTCACTGGGAGCTAGACCCTCTTACACTGGCTTCTAGCCCTGGGAGATGCTCTCTGCCCTGCCCCTCCCACAGGACCCTTCATCTTCAATCCATCCTCTTCCTGAATGTATCTTCCTTGATATGAGATTGGGAACTTCAAATTACAGAACAAAACATAAGTATAGCAAGAAGAAAGGAAGGTTAGCACTGACCAGGCTAGAAAACTGACAGCAGCCTTGATGTTTTCCCTATCCTAACTATGTCTATTTTGCCAAAGTGTTATGCAGAATGCTTATAGCTACAAAGCAATAAACATGGGAAAGTAAATTATTGCTCACTTACTGCCTTCTTCTTGTCTCCTCCTCAGGGTCTCGCGTATGTTTGGGAATGCAGATGGCAAAGATCGAAATATTCATCTTCCTGACCAGCCTGCTGAGGGCATTCAGTTTTCAGTTGCCAGAAGGAGGAGGAGGAGTTTGGATTTGATATCCCGCCTTTCACTCCCTTTAAGGAGTCTCAAAGCGGCTAACATTCTCCTTTCCCTTCCTCCCCCACAACAAACACTCTGTGAGGTGAGTGGGGCTGAGAGACTTCAAAGAAGTGTGACTGGCCCAAGGTCACCCAGCAGCTGCATGTGGAGGAGCGGAGACGCGAACCCGGTTCCCCAGATTACGTGACTACCACTCATAACCACTACACCACACTGGCTCAAAGGAGTCAAAGAGCTCAATCAAGAGGCTATAATAGGGATTATAGCACATCCCCATCCGTATAAACTCTGTGCTGTTCCCCGTTGCAACACATAAGAAAATAGGAAAATATTAGGGGCTGCACCCCTGCTTCCCTGCACTCGGTGACCCCTTGGCCACTCCTGACACATGAACTCCCTAGCATTTCCCCTTCCCTTCCCATCTCATCCCATGCAACTACTGAGGTCTCTTTTCACCTTCAGAGCTCCATTTCTGAAGCCAATTCTCTCTTATTTTCTGCAGCTCTGCTTTGCATCCATTTTCCCCTTCACCCCATCTCTTCCTTTTCTTCAGGTCCTTTCATGCCCCTGCTTTCATCTTCATCACTCTCCAAATGCCTCCTTACTCAGTGGCGTAGCGTGGGGGGTGCAGGGGGGCCCGGCCGCACCGGGCGCAACATCTGGGGGTTAGGGTTAGGGGGCGCAAATCCACAGGTTAGAGGGCGCAAATTACTTGCCTTGCCCCAGGTGCTGACAATCCACGCTTCGCCACTGTCCTTACTCCCTCCTTTTTGACAACTTCCTTTGCATCCCCATTCTTACTCTTGCTCCCTTTTCTCCTCCCCTCCCCTTCCTTTTCTCAAATCTCCCTTACACACACATTCCCACACCTCCTCCTTCTCCCTCTTCTGCAGCCCCCTTCTAACACCCCCCATGCTATGTTATTGTATCTTGAAGATGAGTAAACTCCTAAGAGCAAGGCTATCAGCTTCTCCATTTGAAAAATGTTAAGTTTCTTTGATGGATACTGTACATGTGTGCTTGTTAATAAAATATCTCTCTAAATCACTACATTGAACCCAGAACCCAGAACGCGGACCACGCAAGGTATCAGTAGTGAAATAGGTTGTGTGGAGGCACTATGCAATATTTGAAGGCTTCACATCCTTTATCACAGTTAAGGAATGGAAGGGGGAGAAGTTTGAAACAGACGTTCCCCTGACTTGCACTAGCCTTTCCTTCAATGGCAGAAGTTTGAGTAAAATGGAGATGGTGGAAAACTGAGATAACTGTGGCTTTAGGAATAATGGAGGGATGGAGGAACACTGAGCAATTGGTGTGTTTGTATGTGCATGTGTGTTTGTATATATAACATTTTAACAAGGAGAAACAGCAGAGATGGGTACGGAAGCAACCACCCAAAAGCTAAGAAAACAGAAGAATAAAATGGAAAGTGGAATTAAAGAGGACAAAGAGACTTTGGAAAACAATATGGATGAAGGACTGCCAGAACAGAAGGATGAAATGGTGGAGCTGGAGGCAACAGATGGTGTAATGAAGAAGTCCTTCACAAAAGGTGACTAGAGGACTGAAACAGCCAAATGGCAGTGTTGTGATGTTGGAGGAGTGGAAGGAAGCCACAGATGAAGGGATGAAGAGACACCCTAAGCTGGCAGAGATAGAGTTGGGAGAGAATAATCATAATCATAATCATAATCATAATCATAATCATGATCATGATCATGATCATGATCATGATCATGATCATGATCATGATCATAATCATAATCATAATCAAAATAAATAATAATAAATTTTATTTATATCCCGCCCTCCCCAGCCGAGGGGGTGGCATTATTAATCCGGGAAGATTGTTCTTTCAGGGCTCTACCATCGCCATCGATCCCCGGCATTGAATGTGTTGGCTTAGTGTGGGGCTCCGAGGAGAGCTTGGCTGTCTGGCTGGTGTACCGGCCACCTAGCGCACCAGCAGCCAACCTGTCAGGCCTACTGGAGGCAGTGGCCAGCTGGGCCATGGAGTTCCCTAACCTATTGATATTGGGGGACTTCAACATCCATGCTGATGCCACTCCCTCCTCATAGGCTCTGGACCTGGTGTCTTCCATGGCGACACTAGGGCTCTCCCAGTTTGTTTCGGGCCCACACATCAAGCAGGCCACACGCCAGATTTGATCTTTGGTGTAGGTATAGATGTGATCATGTCTCCTTCGATGAAGATGCCATGGTCTGATCACTACGCTCTGAAAGCCAGGACTGACTTTCCACCCCCACCCTGCTTGGGTGGCGAGCTGATCTGGGCTCGCCTGCAGAGGCTGATGGACCCTGATAGATTCCGCCAAGCCTTGCGGGACCTTGCTCCCCCTGGCGACTCATTAACTGAGCTTGTTGAGGGCTGGAATATCCAGCTCCTGGCAGCCATTGATGAGATCGCACCTAAGTGCCCTCTGCGACCCCGCTCTTAAAGAAAACATCATTAGATCCTTTAGATCTATCCAATTACCGCCCGGATTCGAATCTTCCGTTCCTGGGTAAGGTGATTGAGAGAGCGGTTGCTGAACAGCTTGATGGGTTTCTGGATGAAACATCAGCTCTGGATCCATTCTAATCCGGCTTCTGCACTCATCATGGGACCGAGGCAGCCAATGGAACTTCCCTGTATGAAGTTTACAATGCATTTAAGTGGGGAAGGATATCAGTAATAAAAATGAATGTGAAGTTACTTTCCAAAATGTATAAACTGTTGCTAGAATGGTATCCTAAAGATGAATAAATTAAATCAGTGATGATACAATAGACAAGAGATATTGGGCATAATATACCATTCTCATCTTGGGAAAAGTTATGGAGGGAAGATTTAAAATTCACAGCATGCTGTACATGGAAAACTTTGTGAGAATGATGTATCGTGGTATCTAACACCTACTAAATTAGCAAAAATGTATAGAACTGCTACAAATATTTGTTGGATATGTAAAGATAAAGAAGGCACCCTTCACCATACATGGTGACCTGCAAGATAACAAAAGCATTTTGGGAAATGATATATACCGTATTTTTTGCACCATAACACTCACTTTTTTCCTCCTAAAAAGTAAGGGGAAATGTCTGTGTGTGTTATGGAGGGAATGCCTACGGGTGGCATGCCTACAGATTTTCCTCCTCTAAAAACTACGTGCGTGTTATGGTCGGGTGCGTGTTATAGAGAGAAAAATACGGTAATGAGTTGAAAAAAATATTTTAAATAACCTTTGTGGAAAAACCCAGAAGCGTTTTTACTGGGAATCGAAGGTGCAGAAAGACCAAAGGAGCAGAAACGACTATGTATGCTACGACAGCAGTGCCGATACTTTTGGTTCTGAGGAGGAAAAAAGATAAAGTCCATACCAGAGAGGAATGGTTGATAAAAATGATGGACTACGCCAAAATGGCAAAAATGATCGGAAAGATTAGAAACCAGAAGGATAACTTTAATAAGGAATGGGGAAAATTTGTAAGTTCCCTTGGAGAACACTGTACACAATTAAAAACATTGGCAGCATTGTAACAACACTTGTAATGTAACAAGAACTATGGTAAGAATGGAATTTTAGGAAAAACTGGAGAACATTATATGATGCAATGAATGGAATCCATGGAATCTCAGCTCAGGGAAGTCCAAGGATTCAGAGAATCGTATATGTTTATGATTATGACTTTTATTTGAATGTGAATGTTAATTGTAAAACTGAACAATAATTTAAAAAATACAATGTGTTTAACTGAATCGCTTCTGTGATATGTATTGATCCAGCCCTGCTCTGGAGGGTAGGACTCAAATCAATGGCTTCATGTTACAAAAAAGAAGATTCAGAAATAAGCATATGGAAAAACTGACTGACAGTAAGCTTTTTGATGGTGGAATTGTCTCCCTTGGGAGTTTGTGGACTCTCCTCCTTGGAGGTATTTAAGCAGAAGTTGGATGGCCATGTGTCATGGATGTCTTTAGCTGAGATTCCAGCATTGGAGGGAGTTGGACTAGATGGCCCTCAGGGTCCCTTCCAACTCTACAATTCACTGGGACCCGGGGGAATGCCATGACATAGAACCAAATGTAGAGACCCACTGGGGTAAGCACAGCATGTAGGCAATTCGGATCATACATTGCTTTCAGAGAGTGACTACAGTACTAATATTTCTGCTCTAAGTCAGTTTCTAAGAAGCACTGTCCTTGTCCTTCTCCACTGATGGTACTCTAACGTGGAGTAAGAAGCACTTTCCACCCACAACCCATCCCAAGAATCAGATTTACAAGGATTAAGAAGACCTGTGCCATTCAAGAAGGCCTGTAGCTGGCCACACTACCAAATCAACATGGCAAATTACAGTAGAATCTGATCTATAAGATGCAAGGCCAAAATGGAGGAGGTGCAATAATAATAATCAAAATATCTTTCAAACGCGGATGTCCCGCCCCACAATGAAGTAGTAAGCATAGTCGTCATTAGTACAAGCTCTGTTTCTCATTGGAACATAATGAACCATGAGTCAAGCACATATGTTATGGCCACAAGTCCATATGCCAGGGATCATTGAGGGTTTTGAGGCATGATGGCATGCACTGGCTGGACATCAAGGAATGGTGGGAGGTACGACCTGGGGAATTTCCAAGGGATGAAGACTGAGAGCCCAGGGATTGGTGATCAGACAGGGACAGTGTGTGGCAGAGAAAAGTCCAGAAGCAGAGGCAGAAGTAGGAGATAGGAGAGGCCAAGAGGCAGAGATGAGTCAGGCTAGTGAAGGAGCCAGGGTGTCCCCCCTCCTGCTGCAACAAGCTCCCCTCTACCGGTGTCTTCCAGGACCAGAAGAGGGATGAAGAGGGAGGAGCAGAAATGGGGGGGGCAGTGGAGTCTTAGATAGCATGGAAAGGACCTGGGGAAGGAGGAGAGCAAAACAGCTGTGGGAAGAAGGGGATGTTCACCCTCCACAACTGCCTCATGGGGGCAAGACCTACTGAAAAGAGTTGCTGTGGCCTGGCACCTGTGAGCAGGCATTGCTTCTTCTAATATTCTAATTATTCTAATAAGAGTTTTCTTCTTGTTGTTGTTTAGTCATTTAGTCGTATCCAACTCTTCGTGACCCCATGAACCAGAGCACACCAGGCTGTGCTGGTCCCCGTGGGAGGTTACCGTAGGGCGAGGTCCAGCAGCTGAGTTGAGGGTCGGCAGAAAGTCCTCCACGGGCGAAGAGGGGTCCAAAGCGAGGAGCCGGGCAAGGACAGGAACTCTGGAGGAACAGGACTGGTTGCTGGCCGAAACAGCTCTTCAATGACGTTGCTCCCGCAACCTGGGACCGGACTGACTGGCCTTTATCTTCTCTGAGGCCAGGGGCGGTCTCGCCCCCCAGGAGACCCACCTCTCCTGGCCTTAAGGTGATCACTCCTCCTGGGAGAAACCAGTTCCCTCCATCTCTCTGCCCTGAGCCTCTGCAGCTCAGGAGAAGCTGGAGGGTTACTGGACCCAGGGGGAGACTCACCTTCCCCTGACAGGGCTAGGGTGTCCTCAACCACCTCCGGAGCCAGAGTGGATTCACCTGGTGCCTGCTCCTGAGGATCCGGCACAGGTGCAGGCGCTTCAGAATCAAGGCCCTGCCCCAATTCTTTTTCTTTTTTTTAAGTAATATTTATTACTTTTCAAAAAATTTAAACACTAAAAAGACAATACAATACAATACAATACAATACATTAAAACAAAAACAATAATATAAATCAAACAATTTCATTATCCCATCTTTCATTCACTTATTTCCACGACCTCCTCACACCTCCCTTTTTGTATTCCACTTCTGTTAATTATTTCAGCAATTCCTTTCCATCTTCCTCTGTTTTCTATCCTATAATTATCTTAACTCATTCTAACCTTATTTTTTCCTTTAATACTCTATTAATCTATTTATACTTAATTCCTTATAATGTTTCTACTAAAGCCATGTAACTTCATTCCAACATTTTTCTAACATTCATTAATTTTACAGTATTTCTGTAAATAATCTTTAAATTTTCTCCAGTCTTCTTCCACCGACTCTTCTCCCTGGTCTCGGATTCTGCCAGTCATTTCCGCCAGTTCCATATAGTCCATCAAATTCATCTGTCATTCTTCCCGGATGGGTAAATCTTGTGTCTTCCAATATTTTGCGATGAGTATCCTTGCTGCTGTTGTTGCATACAAGGCCCTGCCCCAATTCAGGCGGCCCTGGAGGCAGGGACTCCTGTGCAGGCTGGGATTTGTCCGGTTCAGCCTCTGAATCGGATTCCCAGACCATCACACAGGCACTCCTGTCTTCCATTGCCTCCCACAGTTTGGTCAAACTCATGTTCATCTCTTAAATTCCTCCTCACTTTCTGCCATCAAGGTTGTGTCATCTGCCTATCTGAGGTTGTTGATATTTCTTCTGACAATCTTAATTCCGGCTTGGGATTCAGACAGCCCAGCCTTTCGCATGACGAATTCTCCATATAAGTTAAATAAGCAGGGAGACAATGTACGGTAATTGGTAATTACATTTATTGTGATGATGGGTTTCAAGAGTAACTCTCACTGGCTTGAAATCAACAGGGGAGCAGAATTTGTAAACTAATGGGAGGCCAGAGCAGGGAAACTGAGGGGAGTAGAAAAGAGGCACGTAGGTGTTTGTGTACAGCATAGTAACAGCTAACTAATATTGCACCATGTACAAGTCCTTAAGTACATGTGGGAGGATTATAGAGAGCATAATCCCTCTTAAGAGTAGACATGATGAAATTGCCTGACATGCCTAATTTAGTTTCATTAATTCCAATGAGTGTACTATGAGCATGATCTTACATAAATAAGCCCCAAAGATCCCAAATTTTGTTGCAGGACTTGCTGCTTCTGTCACTCGTGTGAATGAATCACAATAGGTTCAGAATCCCCCAAGTGGAGAAGGATGTCTATTCCTCATCAGCAGAAGCGTGTAGAAACCTTTTTGAAATTATGATTTAATCATAGACATACGTTACAGCTCAATTGCCAGGAATTAAAAGAATAATATCAGCACCAATCATTCTGTGTAACTTCAAAGAGCAAGGAGGCATGGCAGGAAGCCTGAGGAGCAAGTGCAGAATGTTAATGAGAGATAAAGCACTGACTCCTTTCCCAGCTGGATTTTCCCGCTGGATATCTTTTTAAATTAAGTGTGGCTAGTCTTCATGCCATCATATGACACATTAGTTTGGGTGTATGAAAACCTGGCTTCAGCACATGTGGAGATTTGGTTGATTATGGCATCTTTAAGAAGCACAAAAGACTGCTTCTCTCGGCAAGCTCTTCCAACATATTTTGGGCACGGACTCATGTAGCAAAGGACTCCTCCAGAAAACTTTTTGATTATGCATTCATCCTGATTTGTGCTCATAATAATTTCAAGGTGGTTACATCCAACTCCATTTTCAATACTATTTATGCCTGCATAGATTTTTGAGGTAGTCATACAGTTTCATTTCCATTCTATCACATCCTTTAACTTTCTACGGAAAACTACATATGCACAGACTTATTTTTGTCGCACTTTTGCAATAGATATAGTTTCCCCAGACTGCAATAATGCAGGAGTGTTCAGGAAACATTACAAAAGAACTAACAAAGCGGAATATTCTTCTCAAGAATATGGCACAGAATTCACCCTCAATAAAAATCTTGCCTGGTAGAACCAGTAGTACTAGTAACTGGTTGACATTACACATTCTATCCTTAAAAACGGTGTGAGGAAAATTGGCTGAACTGGGTTAGTTTGCTGAAACTAAATGCTCATTCCAGTATGATATCCAATTGTATTCCGGGATAATATCCAGCTGTTCCTTGTTCTGTTAGGTGATATTTCCCCCCATCTTCAGCCCAAGACATTGCTATGAGTCAAGAATAGTCCTCTTCCAATCCAGGATGATGACTTTATCTCTCCCCCCCCAAAAAAAAAAATTCCAACCTTTCCTCCGTGTTTGAAAACAATAAATCCTTCATTTTTATTTAAACAGGAAACTCTCCACTATAGTCATTTATTTTAAAAAATCCATAGTTATTTACTTGTTCTATATTCATTATTTTACACCCGTGTTTATATCTTGCAATTCCATTTCCTGTAGGGAAATTTATCAAAAGAAAAAAAGAAAAGAACTTCCATTTCTACCACTTCCATTCTTTTCCCAATAGGGTCACCAGAAGCTTGATAGGTTTTTCCTCTAAATTCCCTCCAAATTATACCCAGAATCCTTTCTGCATTATCTTGTAATTCTCTGCTTTAGAGAGACTAAGCAGCTCTTACATGCAAAGGCATGAACTTCAATAAACAGGGTTTGTTCTGAGATGGCAACTTTTCACATTGATTTCTGTAAGTCATTATTTCTCACTGATTTTTCGTAGGTATTTTATTTTCAAATGGTGACACCTGGAGGCAACAAAGACAGTTTGGTGTAGTTACTATGCGGAAGCTGGGGCTGGGGAAGAAAGGCATGGAGCACCAAATAGCAGAGGAGGCCCATCAGCTTGTGGAACGTTGCACGTTCAAAGGGTATGTGATGAGGGGTGATGGTGCTGAGCTGGCGTATGAAGACATATTTGTGTACTACCTCTGTCCATTTTAGAAAGGAATGTGATATGTTTTTCTTGGTTCCTAATGGAGATCCCAGCAATTTCTCTTGGCCACCATGAACTCCCACTCTCAGCATGAACAGGAGCAGCTGAGCTAACATTAGTATAACTTTATTTTGCAGGACAGCCACTTGACCCCTCCATGCCCATCGCTAATTCAATCTCCAACGTGATATGTCCTGTGGCTTTTGGGCACTGGTTTGCTCTTGAAGATGAACGGTTCCAGAAGCTGATGGAAGCCATGGATTTTGTCATAAAAAAATTAAGTAGCTTTTGGCATATCGTGAGTAGTTATTTTCATTTCTCCTAAGCCAAACAGGTCCCCCTGAATACCACAAATCAGGGACTTAATACCACAAATCAATATTTTGGAATCCATTATGATAGAGGATAGAGGGTTGAAGAAGTGACATCAGGTTTAAATTGACTTGAGATAAGGGCCACTTACTATCTCTCCGCCTGCTCAATTTCTTATGATTATCATTGAGATAAAATAAAATAAAAAGCATGAGTAAGAAGACTTTGTCCACCACAGAAGACTCTTTGGTGGAACGATGGGATAAAAATGGAACAATGAGCTTCAGAACAGATCATCTAGAGCCCACCAAAGGGAACAGAGGTGAGCAAAATAATCTTTTCATTAAGGGAATTGCATACTTTCATTGACATCATGGAAAACTAATTGTGTCTACTCTCTACTGACTTAGCAGTGGCAGTGATGATGGTGCCTATAGTGAGGCCCCTGCAGCCAAAACCTTGGCTGGATTTTTTTTAATGAAAGAGAGACTTGCAACTTAAGCACTGACCCTACTGCTAAGGAAAGCAGCTCCCTCCTGTATGACCCAACTAAACTCCTTTTCCAAACTTAAGTTCAGTTCTCCACATTTCTTCATCCCTTCCGGATCCTTTTTTAAAAAGTACTCATGAAACTTCATCAGAATTTTAGTGCTAATTTCTCCTAATGCACACACATGTGTGCAATTTTGCCCGAAGCAAGGCCTGTGTGTTATTTTCACTATTGTATGCATTTTTAGGCACACATGACCATATCATTTGCATTTCCATTTTTGTACGCATCACTTGACTGGGAAACTACAGACAACTTTATATCAGTGTTCTAGGCACATTTGAAACAAGGAATTTCATTAGTGTGAGCAGTTTCTGACTTCTGGGCACAGTTCTAAGCCTAAAATTTCTGATTAAAACTGCAGAGTGGAAGGAAAGGAGGACCTTTTTCTGCCTCCTCATTCCAGCCACTCTTTGAAGACTGGAGAAGAGACTGTCTTAAGAATATTAGAGGGTCAGGTAGGGCAAGCATGGCTTTGTTTTTTACAGTATTCAGATGAGGAGTAGACCATGTGAAAAATGAATATTTAGCTGCAGTTCATTCATTTTCAGCTTTGTATTCTTGTTATTAAAAAGGCACACCTAAACAATCCGTTGCTCTACTCATAATCTAGGTTTAAGGTGCCATTTAGCTCAGAGCTTTCATATCTGTTTCTAACACTGCATTATATCAGTCTAACTGTAATTTTCTAGCTCCTTATGTATTCAGAAAATCTTTAATGAGAAAACAAGGAAGGAGAAAAATCATCCTTCTTTAAGGTTTAGTTTTTTGTGATGAAAGATCAGAATTACTTGACTGACAAACTGGAAGATTTAATAAATACAATTAAAAATTAAAAAAATGGAGAAGTGTACATTTTGAATGATGGCTGTCTTTCTATTTGTGTATTTGGCAAATTTAGTTTTAAATGTGAACTTACTTGAATTCCCCCCACACCCACCTACCATAAAAGGCCACTAACTTGTTCCAGGAGGGGTCCTCTGATTGTGCCCAGTTTTGGAATGATGCCTGGGAGCTGGGAAAATATTTTGAGCCATAGTTTTCTTTCACATTTTCAGCTAGGGATAATTCACAGAATCCAATCATTGTGGGATTCCAGAGAAGCTATAGACACCTTCCTTCTTCTTAGTGAGACTCAAACTAATATGCTAGCCCTGAAGAATAGTGCAGATCATGTTTTATAAGTGCAATTCCAAAGCACAAACGGTGTGACCAAGCTTCCTCATGGTAATGGCAGCATTTCTGCTATTCTTCCTTTAGCTTTATGAAATGCTCCCATGGCTCATGAAACATCTCCCAGGGCCCCACAAGAAGGCTTTCTCCTGCATGGAGATGGTGCTTTCATTTGCAAAGGAGGAGATAGAGAAGCATAAGGAGCGGGTGAAGCCCGTGACTGTGGGACTCCGCGGGCACCCTTAGCGCCCCCCCCCCCAATCTGCGAGGGAACCCTGTAAAGAGTTCCGGAGCGAAACGGGGAGTCTGGCGCGGTGCTATAATATAATAATAATAATAATTTATTATTTATACCCCGCCCATCTGGCTGGGCCTCCCCAGCCACTCTGGGCGGCTTCCATAAAAACCAAAAATACAGTAAAATGTCACACGTTAAAAACTTCCCTGAACAGGGCTGCCTTAAGATGTCTCCTGAATGTCAGATAGTTGTTTATCGCTTTGACATCTGCTGGAAGGGTGTTCCACAGGGCGGGCGCCACTACCGAGAAGGCCCTCTGTCTGGTTCCCTGTAGCCTCACTTCTCGCAATGAGGGAACCGCCAGAAGGCCCTCGGCGCTGGACCTCAGCGTCCGGGCAGACTGATGGGGGTGGAGACGCTCCTTCAGGTATACTGGACCGAGGCCGTTTAGGGCTTTAAAGGTCAGCACCAACACTTTGAATTGTGCTCGGAAACGTACTGGGAGCCAATGCAGGTCTTTCAAGACCGGTGTTATATGGTCTCGGCGGCCGCTCCCAGTCACCAGTCTAGCTGCCGCATTCTGGATTAGTTGTAGTTTCCGCGTCACCTTCAAAGGTAGCCCCACGTAGAGCGCATTGCAGTAGTCCAAGCGGGAGATAACCAGAGCATGCACCACTCTGGCGAGACAGTCCGCAGGCAGATAGGGTCTCAGCCTACGTACCAGATGGAGCTGGTAAACAGCTGCCCTGGACACAGATTTGACCTGTGCCTCCATGGACAGCCGTGAGTCCAAAATGACTCCCAGGCTGCGCACCTGGTCCTTCAGGGGCACAGTTACCCCATTCAGGACCAGGGAATCCTCCACACCTGCCCGCCTCCTGTCCCCCAAAAACAGTACTTCTGTCTTGTCAGGATTCAACCTCAATCTGTTAGCCGCCATCCATCCTCCAACCGCCTCCAGACACTCACACAGGACCTTCACCGCCTTCACTGGTTCTGATTTAAAAGAGAGGTAGAGCTGGGTGTCATCCGCATACTGATGAACACCCAGCCCAAACCTCCTGATGATCTCTCCCAGCGGCTTCATATAGATGTTAAAAAGCATGGGGGAGAGGACAGAACCCTGAGGCACCCCACAAGTGAGGGCCCAAGGGTCTGAACACTCATCCCCCACCACCACTTTCTGAACACGGCCCAGGAGGAAGGAGCGGAACCACTGTATAACAGTGCCCCCAGCTCCCAGCCCCTCAAGACGGTCCAGAAGGATGCTATGGTCGATGGTATCAAACGCTGCTGAGAGATCCAGCAGAACTAGGAAACAGCTCTCACCTTTGTCCCTAGCCCGCCGGAGATCATCAACCAGTGCGACCAAGGCAGTTTCAGTCCCATGATGAGGCCTGAATCCCGACTGGAAGGGATCCAAATGGTCCGCTTCTTCCAGGCGTGCCTGGAGTTGTTCAGCAACCACTCGCTCAATCACCTTGCCCAGGAATGGAAGATTTGAGACTGGGCGATAGTTGGCCATCGTGGCCGCATCTAAAGATGGTTTTTTAAGAAGTGGTTTAATAACCGCCTCTTTCAGCGGGTCTGGGAAGGCTCCCTCACGGAGGGAAGCATTCACCACCCCACGAAGCCCATCGCCCAGTCCTTCCCGGCTAGCTTTTATAAGCCAGGATGGGCAAGGATCCAGGAGACAGGTGGTTGGTTTCACTCGTCCAAGCAGCCTGTCCACATCCTCGGAGGTAACAGATTGAAATTGATCCCACTCAACTTGACTAGACAGAACTCTAGCACTCTCCCGCCCCGGCCCTGCTCCCACGGTGGAGTCTACTTCTTCTCGAATCTGGGCGATTTTATCTGCAAAAAACTTTGCAAAATCATTGCAGGAGAACATGTGGCCCGTACTGGGCCCCGATGTTGCAGGTGGTTCCGCTAAATTGTGAACCACCTGAAAAAGTCTCCTGCTGCTGTTTTCTGCAGATGCAATAGAGGCGGTGAAGAAATTCTTCTTCGCCGTCGCTATCGCCACTTGGTAGGCTCGACGTTGAGCTCTAACCTGTGTCCGGTCAGATTCGGAATGAGTTATCCGCCACCGGCGCTCTAGCCGTCTCAACGATTGTTTCATTGCCCTCAGATCCGTGGAAAACCACGGGGCTGTCCGGGCTCCATGCAATCGGAGAGGGCGCTTCGGAGCCAAACAGTCAATAGCCCTGGTTAACTCCACATTCCAGCGGGCCACCAGGGAATCGGCTGAAAGGCCATCAACATGGGATAAAGCATCCCCTACCACTCTCTGGAAACCATTTGGATCCATTAAGTGGCGGGGGCGGACCATCCGAATTGGTCCCACCTCCCTGCAGAGGGGATGGGTCGCAGAGAAGTCCAGTTGCACCAGGAAGTGATCTGACCATGGCACTTCTTTCATTTCGCTTTTACTTAGTGTCAGATCACCAACATCCATAGAGGTAAACACCAGGTCCAAGGCATGTCCACGGCTATGGGTTGGGCCAGACTTATTCAGGGACAGCCCCATGGAGGCCATGCTTTCCACGAAGTCCCGAGCGGCCCCTTGTAAGGTCGTGTCGGCATGGATGTTAAAATCCCCTAGGACGACCAGGCTAGGTGTCTCCAGGAGAACATCCGCCACGACCTGGAGCAGCTCGGGCAGGGAATCCTTGGTGCAGCGGGGAGGTCGGTACACCAAAAGGAATCCTGTACTGCCCCTATTGCCCAACTTCCAGAACATGCACTCAGAAAACTGGGTCTTCCCAATAGGACGCCTGGTGCAAACTAATGACTTCCTAAAAATCACTGCAACCCCCCCTCCCCGCCCACGTGACCTGGGTTGCTGTGCGTAAGAGAAACCTGGTGGACAAGCAGCGGCAAGGACAGGCCCATCTGCTTCATCCAACCAAGTCTCTGTTACACATGCCAGGTCAAATCCTCCATCCATGATCAAGTCATGGATGGCAGTGGTCTTACGAATCATTGACCTGGCATTGCACAGCAGCACCTTCAGGTCACGTGGGTATCCCTTGCTGATTCTAGTATCCATCCGGACAGGACCAGACCCGGAGGCAGGGATAGTCCTCAGACAACGACTAAACCTGCCTCCTCTGTAATGACATGGTCTGGTCTTAGCGTAACTCCTCCTCCTACCCGTGATCACTGAGATCGGTTGTCCCAGTGCATCCCCCCCTGTGGAACATGCCCCAGCCATTTTGTGGGCTGGGGCCCACTCCCCGGCAGCCCTGAACCCTCCCCCTAAAAACAAAATAACAACTTAAACAAACAAACAAAACCAATAAAACAATACAAACAAAAAAATGTAAAAATTACAAAAACATCAAAATAAAAAAATAATAATTCCCCAAGCCCAACCAAACATCCATCCCACCCCCACCCCCCACATACAAAAAATCCAAAGAAAATTTTTAAAAAACATTTTAAAAACACTCTGTGCCTCTCCGGCAGTAACAACTGTCCTAGTGAGGCCTGTCAGGCCCCGCCCCGGGCCAGGTGGTAAGTGGCAGGGAGGAGCAGGGCCCTCAGGCACTCACTCAGGGGACTCCTCCTGGGCAGCAGGCAGCAAGCAGCACACAGTCCTTGTGAGGCTTCAGGCCCCGCCCCAGGCCAGATGGTAAGTGGCAAAAGCAGGGCCCACAAGCACTCACTCAGGGGAGTCTTCCTGGGCAGCAGGCAGCAAGCAGCATGCAGTCCTTGTGAGGCCCCAGGCCCCGCCCCAAGCCAGATGGTAGGTGGCAAAAGCAGGGCCCACAAGCACTCACTCAGGGAGTCTTCCTGGGCAGCAGGCCGCAAGCAGCACGCAGTCCTTATGAGGCTTCAGGCCCCGCCCCAAGCCAGATGGTAAGTGGCAAAAGCAGGGCCCACAAGCACTCACTCAGGGGAGTCTTCCTGGGCAGCAGGCCGCAAGCAGCACGCAGTCCTTGTGAGGCCCCAGGCCCCGCCCCAAGCCAGATGGTAAGTGGCAAGAGCAGGGCCCACAAGCACTCACTCAGGGGAGTCTTCCTGGGCAGCAGGCAGCAAGCAGCACGCAGTCCTTGTGAGGCCCCAGGCCCCGCCCCAAGCCAGATGGTAAGTGGCAAAAGCAGGGCCCACAAGCACTCACTCAGGGAGTCTTCCTGGGCAGCAGGCCGCAAGCAGCACGCAGTCCTTGTGAGGCCCCAGGCCCCGCCCCAGCCAGATGGTAAGTGGCAAAAGCAGGGCCCACAAGCACTCACTCAGGGAGTCTTCCTGGGCAGCAGGCCGCAAGCAGCACGCAGTCCTTATGAGGCCCCAGGCCCCGCCCCAAGCCAGATGGTAAGTGGCAAAAGCAGGGCCCACAAGCACTCACTCAGGGGAGTCTTCCTGGGCAGCAGGCAGCAAGCAGCACGCAGTCCTTGTGAGGCCCCAGGCCCCGCCCCAAGCCAGATGGTAGGTGGCAAAAGCAGGGCCCACAAGCACTCACTCAGGGAGTCAACTGCTTCTTCCGTG